>NC_085138.1:18409789-18552939 GCF_035046485.1 Aedes albopictus
AATTTCAGTAAAATTGCTGGTGAAATTTCAGAGAAATTCCTGGTGGAATTTCAGAGAAATTCCTGGTGGAATTTCAAAGAAATTCCTGGTGGAATTTCAGAGAAATTCCAGGTGGATTTGTAGAGAAATTCCTGGTGGAATTTCAGAGGAATTCCTGGTGGAATTTCAGAGGAATTTCTGGTGGAATTTCAGAGGAATTCCTGTGGAATTTCAGAGAAATGCCTGGTGGAATTTCAGAGAAATGCCTGGTGGAATTTCAAAGAAATTCCTGGTGGAATTTCAGAGAAATTTCTGGTGGAATTTCAAAGAAATTCCTGGTGGAACTTCAAAGAAATTCCTGGAGGAATTTCAGAGAAATTCCTGGAGGAATTTCAGAGAAATTCCTGGAGGAATTTCAGATATATTCCTGGTGGAATTTCAGAGAAATTCCTGGTGGAATTTCAGAGAAATTCCGGGTGGAATTTCAGAGAAATTCCGGGTAGAATTTCAGAGAAATTCCGGGTGGAATTTCAAAAAAAATTCCGGGTGGAATTTCAAAGAAATTCCTGGTGAAATTACAGAGAAATTCCTGGTGGAATTTCAAAAAAATTTCCGGGTGGAATTTCAGAGAAATTCCGGGTGGAATTTCAGAGAAATTCCGGGTGGAATTTCAGAGAAATTCCGGGTAAATTTTCAGAGAAAATCCGGGTGGAATTTCAGAGAAATTCCGGGTGGAATTTTAGAGCAATTTTTGGAAAAATTTCTGGAGGAATTTAAGAGAAATTCCTGGAGGCATTTTAAAAAAAATTCTGGAAGGAGTTAGCATAGCATAGCATAGCATGAATAGGGTAACCAATATAATTTGGACCCCCATATATTTTGGACCCCCTGAGTCGTATTATCATAATTTTCACAGTTTAAACGAAGAGATGACGAAACTTTTTAGAATCATTCGCTAAATTAGATTGTTCTGCACGATCAACAATCATTTCCTCGCGGGAAATATCACTATTTGCCTTGAAATTTTTTTTGTCAATCTCGTCATCCGTGTGATGGTCGCGGTTTGTTTACGGAAAGAGAATGTGGTGCTGGGAAAACTTGCAGATGTAAACAAAAACGTTTATCATTCTAGCGTATTAAATTCGCAAAATTCGTCTAATCAGCCTTTGTCAATCAAGTAATTAGGATGTGAACCAGCATATCCAAGTGGCAAATTCTTCGAAAATAGTTTCAAGCTGGTTTAAACACCGGGTGTCCAAAATATATACTTAAGAGGGTCCAAAATACATTTGGGGTGTCCAAAACAGTGAAAACTGATGCTTCAAAAATCAGTTATTTTCATCAAATTTTCAGGCAAAAATTACCTTGTGTGTATTTTTGATGAATAGTGGAGTCTTTTACGGTCATACCAACATCATCATTATGTGTAACACCCTCTAAATTTGTTTGATTTTAGCTTAAATTCAAACTAATGTCCTCTAGGGGTCCAAAATTCGACCGTCACCCTACTTGCACAAATCTTGGATGGAGTTGCAAAGTTGAATATTTCCATTGACATGGCTGATGTCGCTACTATCTACAATGTCATAGATTCACTCAGCTCCACACACCTGGCCAAGTCCTTGCAAGCATTTATAAATCCCTTCATCAACTTAGAAAGAGCCCAGAACTGAAGCATCTTCCAATAGATGAAAGGATGTTGAAAATAGCGAATTTTCAACTTATATGCAGTTATAAAGTAAATATACTGAAATAGAAATATTTTTAAATAAATAATATTGGAAAGATCTCACCAATTGTTGTGGGGTTTTTTGTGGTTCAATGCCGATCATCTAATTGTCTTGATTAATGTTCTTCTCTGTAAAGAACAACACAATACTCAGCAAAGAACAACACAATACCGAACACTAAACACCCGCGCATCTATTGTTTTGATTTTCACTCGAAACAATAGCGAACGCGATCGATTATGCTGCCATACTCACCCCTACAGGAGTGATGCTTGCACAGTAAAGAACAACACAATACTTTAAAGAAATTCTGGAAGGAGTTTCAGAGAAATTCCTGGAGGAATTTCAAAGGAATTTTTGGAGAAATTTCAGAGAAATTTCTGGAGGAATTTTAGGGAAATTCCTGGAGGAATTTTAGAGAAATTCTGAAAGGAGTTTAAGAGAAATTCCTGGAGGAGTTTCAGAGAAATTCCTGGAGGAATTTCAGAGAAATTCCTGGAGGAATTTCAGAGAAATTCCTAGAGCAATTCCAGAGAATGGAGGAATTTCAGAGAACTTCCTCGAGCAATTTCTGAGAAATTCCTAGAGGAATTTCAGAAAAATTCCTGGAGGAATTTCAGAGAAATTCTTGAAGGAATTTCAGAGGAATTTTTGAAGGAATTTCAGAGAAATTGCTGGAGAAATTTCAGACAATTTTCTGGAAGAATTTCACAGAAATTCCAGGAGGAATTTCAGAGAAATTCCTGGAGGAATTTCTGAGAAATTCCTGGAATAATTCCAGAGAAATTCCTGGAGGAATTTCAGGAAAATTCCTGGAGGAATTTCAGAGAAATTCTTGGAGGAATTACAGAGCAATTCTGGAGAACTATTCAAGAAATACTTGGAAGATATACTTGGAAGAATCTCTGAGAAATTCCTGAAAGATTTTAATAGATATTTCTGGAGAAATTTCAGAAAAAGTCCTGGCGAATTTCTGATAAATTCCTGGAGGCACTTCATAGAAATTCCTGAAGAAATTTCAAAGAATTTTAGAGAAATTCCTGGAGGAATTTCAGAGAAATTCCTGGTGAATTTCAGTGAAATTCTGGTGAATTTCAGAGAAATTCCTGGTGAATTTCAGAGAAATTCCTGGAGGAATTTCAGAGAAATTCTTGAAGGAATTTCAGAGGAATTTTTGAAGGAATTTCAGAGAAATTGCTGGAGAAATTTCAGACAATTTTCTGGAAGAATTTCACAGAAATTCCAGGAGGAATTTCAGAGAAATTCCTGGAGGAATTTCTGAGAAATTCCTGGAATAATTCCAGAGAAATTCCTGGAGGAGTTTAAAACAAATTCCTGGAGGAATTTCAGACAAATTCCTGGAGGAATTTCAGAGAAATTCCTGGAGGAATTTCAGAGAAATTCTTGGAGGAATTACAGAGCAATTCTGGAGAACTATTCAAGAAATACTTGGAAGAATCTCTGAGAAATTCCTGAAAGATTTTAATAGATATTTCTGGAGAAATTTCAGAGAAAGTCCTGGCGTATTTTCACAAATAAATTTCTGGAGGAATTTCTGACAAATTCCTGGAGGAACTTCATAGAAATCCCTGGAGAAATTTCAAAAATTTCTCCAGGAACTTTTCTGCAATTCGTCTAGGAATTTCTCTGAAATTCCTATCTTAAATAAAGACAAATCAATCAATCAATCTGAAATTTCTATAGGAATGTCTCTCAAATTCCTCCAGAAATTTCTCTGAAATGTCTCCACAATTTCTCTGAAATTCCTTCAGGAATGTCTCCTTAAATAATATTTTCCAGGATTTTTTCCAAAGGCTCCTCCAGGAATTTCTCTCCAGGAGTTTCACTGAAATTCTTCCAAGAATTTCTCTGAAGTTCTCTCAGGAATACCTCTGAAATTCTCCAAGAAATTCCTCGAAAATTCCTTCAAGAATTTCTCTGAAACTCCTTTATAAATTTCTCTGAAATTTATCCAGGAATTTCTCTGAAATTCCTTCAGGAATTTCTCAGGAGTTCCTCCATGAATTTCTCTGAAATTTCTCTGGAATTTCTCCAGGAATTTCCCTCAAATTCCTCCAGGATTTTTCCATAAATTTCTGCAGGAATTTCTCAGAAATATCTCCTGGAAATTCTCAAAAAATTCCTGTGGTAATTTATCTGATATTCCACCAGGAATTTCTCTGAAATTCCTCCAGAAATGTCTCTGAAATTCCTAGAACAGATTCAGAGAAATTCTGAGAGGAATATCAAAGAATTTCTATAGAAATTTTAGAGACATTCCTTGAAATATGCTAGAGAAATATCTTAAATAATTCAGTTGAATTCCAAAATACAAAATGTTTAAAATATCACAAGAAAAATTCAATCGAATCGTATTAGACCATTGCTTTCTGTAGCACGTTGCTTCTATTACCTCCTGCTCGTGAAGGACACCATGCCTACGGTGACAAGCATAACGGACACCAAGACGAATCGGTCTGCAATTTGCAATTCGGGTCATTGCAGATGATGTTTAGACTAACCCAATACGGCGCTGTCGGTTTGGGAGCAATTTTGAGAATGCAACCATCCGTACGGCGGCGCCCAACTACATACCGGAATCAACAGGCATAAATATGATAGTATATTGCGCAGCAATGGAAGGAGCTTTAGTACTGAAAAGCACATAGTATCCATTGTGGAGATCCATGACAAATGCATTCATCCGTAATTGCATCTCTCGAGCCTCTCGAGCAGTGTAGTCACCCATGTAGAATGCTTCCACTGAACATTCAAAGTCAATGTGTCCAGACGTTATTAACGATACAACAGGTTCACTGGAACCGTACACACAAGAAAGTCTATCTCGGACGCTTGACATTTGACCATCTCAAAGTCGGCTCAATTACAAGATGTTCACCGGCACTTAAAATCTCCCAATCCAATCTTGCCCTGGGTTTTTTCATCGCTTGTCGTTTTAGATTGCCCCAACCTTCTTATCGGATTGAATCATCGAAGGCCACCGGTGGCGGCGACCATAGACCGGTGATGAATGGTCAGCGAAGCAAACGTCATCCCACTTATAATCAACTTGAAATCTACATTGCTGCGGATTGGGGTTTGATTGAAAAAAGATAAATTTTGTCTTTCATTTTTGTTTGTATCGATGCTTGAAAGATTGAGAGTAGCGTAACAGTGACAACAAGCAATCATTACTTACTTTTATATTTCATTTTTTTTTTCTTTTATTCTTTGAAAAAAAATCCAGGGCTAATTTATTATTTTTATTTGTTTAATTTTTGTTCGTTTTTCCTCTATATTTGTTTGTATTGATTCTTTTTTTAATTTTTGGTTTATTTATTTCGTTTACTTCGTTCGCCTTTCTTTTATATAACTTTCTTTTTTTTTCGTTTATTTTTTTTTAATTTTTCTTTATTTTTTGCGCTGCGTTTCCGATTTCTTTCAATTACACTGTCGTTATTCTAATAAATTATCGTCAACTTGTCAACTTAAAGAGTTCAAGCGATCAGAGTAACCTAAAACCATAAAAATGGCAATTTATTTGCTAACTAGCTCAACTGGATATGCTCAAATGCTGCTTCCTCTGAAAAAGCCTGTAGAGTAGAAGTTTTATGAACAGAAACATCAGTGCTTCGAACTGTCAAACTTAAATTCCCACTCAGAACTAACACAGTAAAGAAGGATCCCGGTTTACGGTTTACGCAATGATCCTTTCAGAAGGCGGAAAAACTGAAATAAATTTGATTAATGACGCAAATTCCAGACTCGCCAAGAGGACGACAGAAAAACCAAATACCACACGACGACACGAAATGCTGGTATTAAAAATGCCTGTCGTTTAGAAGCGATTACTTTTTTCCACCTCAGTCGGCGCACAATAGGCGACATTTGTGATGGCGGCGGAGAATGAAATGACAAAGATGCTGCTTGCTGTTGTAGCGAAGAAAAAATGTTGTAACATCATTTGTTCAAATGAGACTCCGGCACTCTTGTGGCGCGCGCGATGATGGTGACGGTGGGATGTTTTCTTTCAATTATACACCTCTACAAGCGAGATGGGTTTTATGGGTTGTAATTAACTTTCTCAAGACCGGAAAATTGGTCAACGTGGGTGGCTCCGTGCCGTGGTTTGTGGTTGCGATTTTTTTTACGTAAACAGGTGTATACCTCAGCTGTTTACAAAATATGTGCTAGAACTTCAAATACAGCTTTATATTTAGTTTGTTTAAGAATATGTATCAGATATGTGGTAACTATTTGTTTATTTTCTTTGGAAATAGTGTTATATGTGTTTGTATGACCTATTCATGATCTAGCATCAGAAAATTGTGAGCTCGTTCCATGTTTTTTTTACAGAAATGTTGAGATTTTGTTGAGCAGTTGCGTAGCCAGGAATTTTAGAGCTCGGTGCGACACCAAATATGTAAAATTCCAGATGTACATATTTCACAATGATAAATCTGAGTGATCGCGCTGTTGTATTTTGTAAAACACGTTGAAAAATTCACGCTTTATGTACTCAAAATTAGCGTGATGCTGGCGGTGGTGGTCAACTGGCTGACAAAAGGTCAAAACATATTTTCTGCATTCCTTTATCAATTGTTTAGAGGATTTTTACAAGGATACATCCCGAAGCTCCGTCATTGAGCGTAAGCTTTTGTTCTAATAATTGTATTGATTTTTTAACAATTATTCAGTAGTTCCACGAAGTAATCCTTTAGGACTTCCTCAAAGAATGCTTTACCGTTTCCATTAATAATGTATCTTCAAGAATTTGTTAAGTGGTTGATGCAAGGATGTCATCCAATATTCAACACTCCTTCAGGAATTCTTACAGTGATGCCTCAGAGAATGTTTTCAAAAGATTCTTGCAAAGCCTTCATCAAGTATTTCTCGAAATATTTATTCAAGAAACCCACCAAGTATTCTATCCTTGATATCTCTGATGAATCATCTATTTGGGAGATCATCCACAAAATTAAGAAATTCCAGAATGAATTACTACAAAAAATCTCCAATGATTCCTTCGGAACCAGATATTTTCCCTAGAAATTACATCGGAATTCTACCAGAGGAAGAGTAATTCTTCTAGAACTTTTTCAAACATTCCTTCATGTTTTTTTTTCAAGAAAAACTCCAAATATGTTTTTAAAAATTTTTGCACGAAAGCCAAGTATTTCTCCATAGATTCTTTGAGGATTTCTCAATTATTCCAACAAATAACTCTTTCAGAGATTCTCCAAGGATTTATTTTTGCATTTCCTCAAGCATCCATCTCATCTTGGCGTTCTTTTAAAGATTTCTTAAGAAATTTTTCCAAGAATTCCTTCAGAAATTCCTCCAAGGATTCCATCAAGAATTACACGGTGTTCCTGGTGGAATTTCAGAGAACTTCTTGGTGGAATTTCAGAGAAATTCCTGGTGGAATTTCAGAGAAATTCCTGGAGGAATTTCAGAGAAATTCCTGGAGAAATCTCAGAGAAATTCCTGGTGGAATTTCAGAGAAATTCCTGGAGGAATTTCAGAGAAATTCCTGGAGGAATTTCAGAGAAATTCCTGGAGGAATTTCAGAGAAATTCCTGGAGGAATTTCAGAGAAATTCCTGGATGAATTTCAGAGAAATTCCTGGAGGAATTTCAGAGAATTTCCTGGTGGAATTTCAGAGAAATTCCTAGTGGAATTTCAGAGAAATTCCTGGTGGAGTTTCAGAGAAATTCCTGGTGGAATTTCAGAGAAATTCCTGGTGGAATTTCAGAGAAATTCCTGGTGGAATTTCAGAGAAATTCCTGGTGGAATTTCAGAGAAATTCCTGGTGAAATTTCAGAGAAATTCCTGGTAGAATTTCAAAGAAATTCCTGGTGGAATTTCAGAGAAATTCCTGGTGGAATTTCAGAGAAATTCCTGGTGGAATTTCAGAGAAATTCCTGGTGGAATTTCAGAGAAATTCCTAGTGGAATTTCAGAGAAATTCCTGGTGGAATTTCAGAGAAATTCCTGGTGGAATTTCAGAGAAATTCCTGGTGGAATTTCAGAGAAATTCCTGGTGGAATTTCAGAGAAATTCCTGGTGGAATTTCAGAGAAATTCCTGGTGGAATTTCAGAGAAATTCCTGGTGGAATTTCAGAGAAATTCCTGGTGGAATTTCAGAGAAATTCCTGGTGGAATTTCAGACGAATCCCTGGTGGAATTTCAGAGAAATTCTTGGTGGAATTTCAGACGAATCCCTGGTGGAATTTCAGAGAAATTCTTGGTGGAATTTCAGAGAAACTCCTGGTGGAATACCAGCGAAATTCCTGGTGGATTTTCAGCGAAATTCCTGGTGGAATTTCAGAGAATTTGCTGGTGGAATTTTAGAGATTTCTGGTGGAATTTCAGAGAAATCACAGGAAGAATTACAGAGAAATTCCTGCAGGAATTTCATTTAAATTTCTGCAGGAAATTCTGGGATATTCATGGAGGAATTTGTGGGAAATTCCTTAAGGAATATCTAGAAAATTAATTTAAAAAAATTTCATGGAAATTCTTAAAGCATTTCAGAGAAAGTCCTGGAGGAATTATTGAGGAATTCCTGGGAAAGTCGTGGAAGAAGTCCTGGGAAATTCATGAAATATTTTCAGGGAAAATCCTGAAGGAATGTGTGGGGAATTCCTGGAGGAATTCCAGAGAAATTCCTGGAAGTATTTGAGAGAAATTCCTGGAGGAATTTCAAATAAATTTCTGGAGGAATTTCAGTGAAACTCCTGGAGGTTTTCCAGAGATATTCCTGGAGGTATTAGGAATTTCTCTAAATCTCCTCCCAGAAATTTCTCTGAATTTTCTCTGAAATTCTTCTAGGAATTTCTAAGAAATTCCTCCAGAAATTTATCTGAAATTCCTCAAGAATTTTTTCCAAAATTTGCACAGCAATTTCTCTAAAATTTCTCAAGAAATTTCTCTGAAATTCCTTCGGGAATTTCTCTGAAATTCTTCTAGGAGATTCTTAGAAATTCATCCAGGAATTTCTCTGGATTTTCTTCAGGAATTTCTGAGAAATTGTTCTCCAGAAATTTCTTTGCAATTCCTCCAGCAGTTTCTTTGAAATTTCTCCAGGAATTTTTCTAAAATTCGTCCAGGAATTTCTCTTAAATTTCTCCAGAAATTTCTCTAAAATTCCTCCAGGAATTACTCTAAAATTTCTTCGAGAACTTCTCTACCTAGAAGAAATTCCTCCAAGGATTCCTTCAAGAATTACTCATCCAATTTCTTCGAAAAAAAATCTACAAAGATTCCTCGAGGGGTTTCTCCAAGGATTCCTCAAGGAGTTTCTCTGCGGTTTTACTAAGAGGTTCAATCTAGGATTCCTCCAGAAAATTTCCAAAGATTCCATTGCATAATAATTCAAGAGCTCCTCCAAGTTCCTCTGAGGAAATCTATTATTATTAGTTCGAAACATCCTTATGGAATTCCTATGCTAGCATTCCTCTAGGAAATCTTCTAAAAAATTGTGATTTTTGTTAGAACTCCTTCAAAATTCGACATTATTCTAAATTTTCATCAAGCATCTCAGTCAAGAGTTTCTCCAGGATTTTTTAATGATTCGTACAAAAAAAATGGTTTAAGAAATTTCGCTGGTGATTCCTGGTAGGGTCACCGTGCCCTTAGACTGATTGCAATCATGCAAATTCATTCTAAGCGAAAACAAAGCGATTACGTAATCGATTGATTCCGTACTTTTTGTTATCATTCGTTCTTACTTCTAACAAAAATACAAAAATAAGAAACTAGACAAAAACCGCTTCAATCCTTTGTTTTGAGTAGGATAAAAATGGAAAATCAAATAATTTCTTCAGAAGATCCTTCAGGAATTCCTAAGAATGTTCTGCCGCTTTCTTCAGGAATTCTCCAAGCACAGACAAACAGACGTAACACTCTGATAATCCCCATCGTTCACCGATTTACTGATATTTTTCAAAATTTAATTGTTGGCCAACTGTCCACCCGTGGCGCTCGCATCGTTTTTTGTTCGAGTTTGACGTTTGCTCACTATCGCCACCTAGCTGATGGTTGGCCAAGCTTAGTCCTTTTAGCATTGGGCGAATGTGTTTCCGTGACTATGATTTAAATCGAAAAATGTACGAAGTGTTACGTCTGTTTGTCTGTGCTCCAAGTATTCTATTAGAAATTTTTACATTTGATTTCCCCAGGATTTTTTTCCAATATGTTTGTACAAGAAATCCTTTCTTAAGTTCTTTCATGCAAGGATTTCTAAATGTATTTCTATAATTACTCCTACAAGATTTTTTTTTTTTCGAAGATTCTTATACATTCCTCCAGAGGATCCTTTGAGTGTTTTTGCCAGAAATGCTTTAGAAATTCCTCCAATAATCTTTTCAAAGATTCAGGAATTCTTACAATAAATACTTCAGCAATTCAAATTGAAAAAATGAAAGAATTATTTCAAGATTTCCCACAGAAATTTTTACAATGAATTCTCCTAGAATTCCTTCAATGAATACATTAGGTGATCTTCCAAAGTATCCATCAGGATTTATTCTATTGATACCGATACTTCGAAGGTTTCTTTAGAGATAACATCAAGGATTCGTCCAGATTTCATTCAAAGGAAGATTTCCAAGTGAGGAACTCTAAGAAGTATTTCTTGGATATTTTTTACGATTCATCTAGGAATTATCCCTAGATTCTGAGATTTACAAATTCCTCCAATGTTTCCTTAAAAATTAGCTTCAGGGAACTGCTCCAAGCGTTCCTGAAGGAATTTTCAGGAAATTCCATGAAGAGTTTCTTTAAGATTTCCAGAAATGATTTCTTAGGGGCTACCCCACTTACCCCACTTGCTTTATTCAGCAATTTCCCAAAGGAATCATTTAGAAAATCCTTCAGACTTTTTTTTGGAATTACTTCAAGCGTTCTTATTGTAATGCATCAAATCTCCTTTCAATGATTTCTTAGGAATTTGTTGAGGCATTTCTTTATTTAAATCTGCAGGGATTTGTTCTGAAATTTGTTTTAAAAAAATGCTGTTTGGCACAATTTGTTCAAGAGAGCCTGCATTGGGTTCGAGTCATGTGTCGTCGTAGTTGGAGGGAAAAGGTGTTTTTTTTATTTATTTTGGATTCGGCTACGATGGCCCCAGTAGCAGTTCGTGTGGCGCGTTATCGAGTATGCGATAGCATGGCAGCTAAAATTCGAGGATCGAGCGAGTGGTTTGAACTAAAGATAGTAGAGTGAATATAGATCCGCGGACATCGCTGTGTGAAATGTTTCAAGCGTGTGAATGATAGTTTTCAAGAGTGCGACAAGGAAATATGACGTCATGTGTTCCATTGATGTTGTTGAAGTGATGACATCATGATGATTTTGACAGTTCATTTGGATACAATGGATTCATCTACTATATAAAGTTTGAACGAGTGAACATGTCGAGATGGTTTTTGTTTTTATCAGACATGGTCGACATGGTTTTGCCGAATGTTGGCGGAAATTTCATGTTTTTTTAAATACCACAGTAGGATAACACAACTGAGAGGGTTGCTCCACTACCAAAAGAGCAACATGGCATTGCTGAATGGGCAGAACATGGCCATCGTCAATATCATGTTTATGTGTGTCATGGCCGTGAATTCTGTTCCATGGGCACTGCCATCTTCTAAATTGAAGATCTTGTTTGGCAGAAGAATATAGGCGTCCGTGTGAGAAACACCGATCTTACGATCGGCAAAAAGTAGTGCCACGCATGTAGTTTTGCTTATAACCCCCCCCCCCTCCCCTTTCCGATGGCGGGAATTGGGGCAACGGCCTACTACCGTTCAGGTAATTTTATCAAAACTTTGATCATTTGATCACCCTGACGGTAAATCTGATTCTTAGGACCTCTTCCCGAATTATAAAGTACGGCCTCACACGGGTCGACTCGGAAGTCAAAATGGCTTCCGAGTCTAACAGCCAAAGACGACCTTACGTCCGATTCCGGACGAATCCCTCGGGCCTCAGGCCTTAATCATCAAGGAGGGTCCTCTCTTGGCACGGTCACTCCGGTATCGTCCTGGGCTGTGCCGATATCGACAATGAGAGAAGACGCCTATTAGCACCAACGACCCCAGCAAAGCCGCTGGACAGATTCCGATGACATTCCGGATCAACGTGCATCCCCGAGCAGCCCCGCTGCGAGAATCCGGCCCCACGGTAGGGCTATCGCAATCGTGCGTAACCGTGGGGACCAACGCCGAAGGAGCAGAACAGTGAGTACCCAGTGATGATCGATCCCTTCTTATACACACCACACAAAATGTGAAAACCACACCCACACGCCACAGGATAGGGCAAATAAATGTTTAAAGAACATGAAAATTGGGTGTTTCCATACTTTGTCACGCGTCCCCTTGATCACCCAGTAGTAAGCCGACTCTGAGACCCAGTTGCTGCTTGCTGCTGCTAGCTTGTACGGGTTAGTAGTTGGCAGGCAGCTAGTTACAATGGCACGGTAAAGGCTGGGTATGCTGCGCATCATCAGTGTCAAATAATCCTTTATAATCTTCACAATATGTGCATTTCTTTGCATTAGTCGACCAAACCATATAAAATTTATTCAAAAAAGTACAAACCTGTATATCTGCAAGCTGAATTATTGTTCTATTGTAGATTAATAGCGTTCATTCTTGCTTACAGATAGTTTCTGCAGTTTAGGAGAAATTTCACCTATTATATCAACCATGAAAAATAAACTCGCCCCATATCACCATAAAATTGATAAAACTCAGGTCAACATTAATTTTATATATCGCAAACATCACAATAACATACACCAAGGAGCAAAACGTTTAAAAATTTGGTGAAATTTTAAAGTTTCAGAATTTATTGCTAAGTGGATCTTTTTTTCTGTCATACCCAATTTTTAAGCAATTTTCCCAATCTTGTCTGAGTTCACTTTATTCCTCAAGAACCAAATATTTTTCAACACAGATTATTAAAACAATGTAAAATGGATGTAGTGCATTCATTGAAAGATATATTTTATCGTTTTTGCATGTAGTTTTCATTAGAAACTGAAACCACTATATGGTGGATCTTTTTTTGTGCCGGTCACTGTACCTGCACTTTAGCATCGCCCTGGATGGAGTGTTGCGCTCAGCTGGACTCAACATCCGGTGTATTATTTTCCCGTCATCCTGTGTAACTAGGTACGTTTCGCAAATTTTGACAGCATTTAACTCAGCTGTACCTCTAATAAAGCTTTACCCATTTCTTAAAACTAGCTGCCCTAATTTTCAGTTTAATAGTTTATGTAGGATCCCACATTGTTCCCTACTTGCCTTCTTATTAAACATGGTTCCATCGAACGTGATGTCCCTTTATAATCTACGACGCACAATGGAAAGATTGATTGCTAATTACATACTTTGGGTCCCTGCGTAGGAAGCTACATTTGCTGGAACCTTCGTAGCGCGAACGAACGTGCCTTCAGTCTCAACTCTTCAATAGGTACGCCTATTTCTCAGATGTCAGAAGGTACATCTATCCACACATCGCCGCGTACAGCCTGTGGTTTCTATTTTTACGGAAGCTATGTTGTGTTGTAATTCGATTCTCACATGCGATGTGATGCGATACCAACACGAGCTGAGCAGCCAGCGTTAGTCTGATTCAAATTGGCACAACAAATTGGATCGATTGGCGTAATTGCTTTAATGAGGGATTAAGCTCTATTAAGCTTTGCTGGCGGCGCTGGTGGTGCTATGCAAGCAGCTGTTCGATGAAAATCGACATTATCCTACGTTATTGTCCCGTAGATATCAACCAAGCTGCCAAGTGATGCGATTACCGCGAATCTAATATTAATTGGCTTCGACCTGTGCCTGTGGTGGCTTAGGTGGACCCACCTTGTCGTTACGCAACACGCATGAAATTTAATTGCCTTTTCGAACTGCTCGCCACACGGACATCAAATGGGTGGAAGGGAATTAATTATGTTAAATCAAACGACAAAAGTATCCCGACACAATCATTGTGGAGTCAGGAATAATAGCTCTTTCAGAAAGTAGATTATATCGAAGCCCACATTATCAGGAAAACTTGAAGCGTTGTCCTTTTTCCTAACCAACATCAAACGTCATCAAAGCTAGTTCAAAGCGAGTTCAGATGTATTAGTACTTAATGTACATTTATGTTTATTTTTCTATTCTTTTAAATGACTCCAATCATTCTCACAATTCCTTCAAAACCGTATGAACGGTAAACTATAGTACCCCGAGAGAAGCACTCCAGTCGCAACGCACAACTAAGATAAGAAGCCCCAGTAATTGATTTATGCTCGTGTATTTGAAGGCATCTTCAAGTTCACAATCATAACTTCCTGTCGATATCAATTTGCTCTCGCTCCTACTTCACATCAGCAAGCAGCGCACAGTCAAGATGAGAGTTGTAATGCCACGTGGTGGTGCTACTGCTGGGTATGATTCAACGAGCCCCGTTGGCATCATCCTGTAGTAGGTAGATGGACCATTCGCGCAGATTGCGAGATCGATCAGAAGGGCTCTCCATCAAAAGGCGTTGTTGTTATCAAACTCCTTCATGACGACGGTGGTGGTATGTCTGTCTTCGAGCGGATGGATCTAATTTCCTCCATGCTCCGTCTTCTGGTTTGTGTGGACACGAGTAGATGTGTCGTAGAAGGTTATCGTTAACCAAAGGAAATGTGTTCAATTATTCTGACAATAATGTTAATTAATTTTCTCCAAGATCAAGAGTGGTATTTTATGATTGAATGTATAAATTTAATTCTTCATCTTGCTAGTGTTATATACATAGCAATATGGGCAAAATTGGCTAATCAGCTTAGCGTCATTAGGGGCTGTCCATAAACCACGTGGTCATGAAGGGGGGGGGGGGGGGGGGGTTCGGCCAATGATCATTTTGTATGGACAAATTAAAAAATTTGTATGGACAAATAACCACGCGGGGGGGATTGAAAAGTCCCAAAAAAATGACCACGTGGTTTATGGACAGCCCCTTAGAGCTAATATGTTTGCATTCTTGAAGAGTGAAGTGGACACATGCAAAACGGCCATTGTCAAAGGAAGCTCCCGGATAATAACTGTGGAAATGTGCGGCTCATATAATGCAGCTGAGAAGCAGGTTTTGTCCCGGGATGTTACACCAAAGATAAGAGAATAGAAGAAGGTATTACCAGGTGTTTCAGAGGCCGTCAACGGGTCCCAAGGGGGGTTCAAACGAGTTTCAACGTGTCTCCGAAGCCTTGTAGGGGACTTTAAGGGCGTTACAGCGGAACCCAGATGGTTTCATATGGGTTCCAGGATATTCTCCAGTTAGCCTAGTGGTTAAGGCTATGTATCGCCAATCCGGAGACGGTGGGTTCGATTCCCGTTCGGTCGGGAAAATTTTCTCGACTGCCTGGGTATCATGTATCATTGTACTTGCGTCACAATATACAAATTCATGCAATGGCAGGCAAAGAAAGCCCTTCCATTAATAACTGTGGAAGTGCTCAAAAGAACACTAAGTTAAAGCGAGGCAGGCCAAGTCCAGTGGGGACGTAAAGCCACGAAGAAGAAGAAAATATTTAAAGAGATTGCAGAAGGCAGTATTTACGAACTTTTGGAAGCCTTCAGGAGGTCTTATAAAGGTAACAAAGGCGGCAGCGGAATTTGAAAAGTTGCAGTAGAATATGCAGCCATTGTTACAAGGTTCAAATCAGATTTTCTTTTCTTTCCAATATGCGCCATGATACTTGAGGATTTAGGTAGGTTCACATACATCAACGATTAGAAATACACTGGGCTACAATCATGATCTACAGTGAGGTGTGCCAAGGTTATCCTGAGTTCAGATAACTAGACTCTCAGATATGAAGAATGTTTCAAATACATGAGAGTTTGAGAAGGTTCAGGGAACTTTCAATGCATTTCAGAGCTGTTTGCAAAAATGGAGATTAGAGAGGCGTGTTATGGTGATACTATGAATTTCATACAATCCGTTAAAAGTCCGTACACCAAACTTTTTTTTTCTGTATTAACGAAATTTTTAGCCCTAGGCTAGTTCATCTCGGGACCCACGCTTTACTTCCCTTCCGAAGGAAGATCCCACATTTTAGTGAGTTTGTCGGGAGTGGGATTCGATCCCAGGTCCTCGGCGTGATAGTCACGGGCTTTAACCATTACACCAGATCCGCTCCACAACACCAAACTATGGTCATCTTAGATTCCTCTCTCCTCTTGTAGAGATTCATCCCTAACCACTGAAGATCCTTGTAATCCTCCTGCTGAAGCTCTTTGGAACCCCATAAAACCTCCTACTGAACCCTGCAAGTTTCTTTGAATGTCCTTGGAACCCTGTAAAACCTTGTACACATGTTCTGTTAAGGATTATTTAACTTTTATTATGACTACAACATACAAGAGTTGTAAAAACTTATGTAGAATATGTGTGCCTCTGGGGTTGAAGCAATTGGAACCCTTCAAATCATTCCTGAACCCAATGAAAACTTATGAAAGCCCCTGAATCCCCTGTGAAAATTGAATGGCTAAATTCTATACGCTGCTCTGTCTATACTTATTTCTCGCAGCGTTGTATTCAATTTACACACAATTTACACAGCAAAAAACCTGGGATTTCATTATGAATTCCACCAGGCACATCTTCTGAAATTCTTGCAGATGTTTTTTTTCCAGGAACTTTTTTTTTCAGAATTCTTTACAGATGCTTTTGCAAGGATGCATTAAAGAATGCCTCCAGGAATTTTCACAAGGCTTCCTGCAGTGGCTTCATTATGGACTCCTCCAGAGATTCCTTCCAGAGTTCTCTAAGGATTAGAGGTTCCCACAGTGGTTATTTCAGTGCTTTTTTTGAGATTTTCTTAAGGATTTTTTTTCAGGGTTTTCCAAAAAAATACCATGGATCCTTTTAGGTATTTCTGCAGATATTCCTTCAGAGTTATTTTTTTAAAGTGGAGAGTTTGTTCCGAAGGGCCCATATAGCCGAGGCGGTAAACGCACGGGTATTCAGCATGACCATGCTGAGGGTGACGGGTTCGATTCCCGGTCGGTCCAGGATTTTTTCGTAAAGGAAATTTCCTTGACTTCCTTGGGCATAGAGTATCTTCGTGCCTGCCACACGATATACACATGCAAAATGGTCATTGGCAGAGGAAGCTCTCAGTTAATAACTGTGGAAGTGCTCATAGAACACTAAGCTGAGAAGCAGGGTTTGTCCCAGTGAGGACGTTACGCCAAGAAGAGGAGAGAGGAGAGGAGAGGAGTTTGTTCCGATAATTCCATGTGGAATTATTTGGAATGTTTCATTAAGAATTTCTTCCAAACTTAATCCAAATTATTCAAAAATTAACCAGAAATTTCTTCATAATTTTGTACAAAACATTGTTTAGGAGTCGATCCAAGGATTCTTTCAATAATTTGTTCAGAAATTACTGCAAACATGGATTCCGTCAGATTTTTTTTTCCAGGGATTTCTACAGAAATTATTCCAGGAATTTGTATAGAAGCTCTCCTGGGATTTTCCAAGCATTTCTCATGAAATTGCTTCCGGGACTCCTCCTGGGGTGTCTTTAGATTGATTGATTGATTTAGCTTTATTTTAGAGACTTTCAGCTTTCTTTAGATATTTTTCCCAAGAATTCTTCCAGGGATTCACTCGGGATTTCTTCCGGGGATTCACTCAGGGTTTTTTTTCTGGGTTTTTCTTTCCAGGAGCAACTCCAGGGATTATTTGAAAAAGTCCTCCAGGGATTCTTCCAGGAACTCTTCTTGGGATGCCTACTGGACTTCCTTCTGGAATTCATTCAGGAATTTCTCTAGAAATTCATCCAGGTATTCCTACAGGAATTGTTGAGGGATTCCCTTAGGAATACCTCTCGAGATTGCTTCCAGGATTCATCCTGGGGTTTCTTGAAGAATTCTTTCAGAACGAAACGCAAAAAAGTAGTGTCACCCAAACCCCTTAAAAGTCTCAAAATATTGAAGGGGCTAAAAAAAACATGGCGGCTCAAGAGTCCATTTTCAATAGAAAAAACCCGGATTAATCCACTTAGTGGTGATAGTGCCTTTCTCGTCGAAAATGTACTTATGATCTTTCCGTCGACGTAAGCATCCTGAATCCTATGAATACTTTATTTATAAAAGCAAGAATTTTATCCAAGCCATCATCGAGTTGGGGAATATATTGATGGCACATAATTCCGACGTTATGTTCAATGTATAGGCAGATCTGAAAAATGTCAGACCTCTTTGTTGACTGCGTGACCACCTTTACTATTACTGGAGGCCGGTCAATATGAAGCTAAAATATAATTTATTTCACAACCAAAAATCACTTTACAGTCTTCGATGAACTTTTTCCTGCACACTTTACTGATTAGTAGATTCAAAAGATTTTACCAAAAAATGGAAGCAAGTGAAATTTTTCATACCGAATCCAATTTAAATTTGAACCATATCACAGAAAGCGAGGAGCAATCAGTCGGATCAAAATTTTGCGCTGTAATTTTATACGCAAAAGGGGATCGAAAAAATTTTTTTTCGAAGTTGATGCGATTAAATTTTTATTTTCCCATGCAACCCCCATTCTACTGTACTGCCGTTCTAAGCATATCTGTCCCATGTTGATTTTCAGCATTTTTCACTTTTTTCCTCCTATCGGTATAATTGTATGTGTATTTTTATGTAAACTTGTAAAAGTCCTTAGTGTGTTCTGAAATTCCGAAAATAAATACCAAGTCATATTGTCCCATTGTTGCATTTCCAAGCATATCTGTCCCACTAAAAGAAATACAGTCAAAAACTGCGAAAAGTATGCGTGGAAATTTCAAATTTGCGTTGTGTTTCACAGCATAACTGTCCCGCTGGGAACTATTTATTCAAAAATGAAATGATTTTTCGCGTTAAAAAAGGCAACTTCTGAAGTGATTCAGATATAATCCATTTTAATAGTGTGCCGTTGGGGTACTGTATTTGTTTGTCAATTAGAAAAATACGTTATCAACTTTAATCGCAGTTTTCTCAGTTGCACATTTTTGAACATGGTACAGATATGCTTACAACGGCAGTAGTATATTTACACCAAAGGAATTTGTAAAGGAGTGATTTGATGAGCCTGCTTCAGTTTTGTCAAGATTTTGTTCTCTTACACATACCGTCCTTACACAGTAATGGATCACACACAGTTACGGATCACTTTGATGTTTAAAGTCGAATATCTGGCTCAAAACATATATTTCGGCACGAAATTCATTTTTGTAGCATGATCCTATTTGTTTTCTGAGATAAAAAGTCATTTACAAGAGATCAATCTAAAAATAAAATGTATTTTAGTGCATCGATAGTGCTGTCCTCTCACATCTGCCAGTAAACAGCCGAATTCCATAAGAAGCTACTCCTGCAGCGGTAAGCTCTAAAAGTGTCGAAATCCATCAATTTTGATATAAAAATCGCTCGTACACGTTGGATAAGATAAGTATGTATCTATTAAAAGAAGTTTTGTTTCATTCTGGGATTCAAATACTAGAATAATGTGATTTTCAACAGTGATCCATAATGTGACCCAAAAACTGATCGTTTGACGCTATTATGGACCACTTTTAACAAATATAGGTTTTTGCTCCACTAAACGTTCTTGATACAATATTCTTACCTTAAAGTATCAAAAGTATCATTAAAAAACATGTAACCTTGAAAACCAGGTGTCTTGAAACACAGAGTTGTAATAATAACACTTAAAATGGAGAGCATCACTGAAACCTAGTGGCGCACCACTATCGAAGTAAATAGATTCGGGACTTTTTAATGTTTTCTCTTTATTCCTGTTTTAAAATCGGGTACTCCATCAGTAAAATAATCAATACACTGCGTAGTTTAGCCTTACAAACGCAAATTTATTATTAGAATTGGAATTTTGAGTAATTTTGCACTGATCCATAATATGGCAAAAAATGATCCATAATAAGGCATTTTGTAAACAACGAAATATTCCTTTTTTACGCAGAAATGCCTTGCGATTATACTTCAAACGGATCGGTAATGAAAAGTTCAAATCAAAACATAGCCAACGGTGCTTTCAAAGTCGTAGTTTTTGTTTTCTTTTATTTTTAATTGAATTTTGAAGGTCAAAAATACTACTAAGTGATCCATTACTGTGTACCCACGGTACATATTTATCACTTGCATTGATTATTTTCACTGTTTTACCACTTCCTATGAGATACCCGGAACCGGTTCCAAGATTGTACCTATTGTCTCAAATATGGTCTGAGACTAGTTTCTTGCTAACTGTTCAACAGGTTTTCTAAAAGGCTAATATTGATGTGCATGCGTAGATTTGATTCATTTTACATTTTGGTCATTCTGGCGGGACACACAAAACGGGTTCTGGAACACTACCGGTAGTCTCTAATGTGATCTGAGACTATTTTCTTGTGAACCGTTCATCTGGTTATCGAAAAAGCCGTGGTTTGATGTGAACTGGTTCTGGTACACCACCGATAGTCTCTGATGTGATCAAAGGCTGTGTTCTTGCAAACCTCATCAGGTTATCAATGGGGTTGTTATCAATGGGATCATAGGTTAGGTGCATCAATGGTTCATCAATAAGTTAGGTTATCAATAGGTTCATGGGTTTGGCTCCCATATGCATTTGACCACTTCCAGCGGGACACCCGGAACCGGTTCCGGAATACTGATGGTTGTACCAAATATGGTCTGAAACCATTTTCTTGTTAGCCGTTTATCAGGTTATCTAAAGAGCCGCGATTTGATGTGTCGCATGCATGGGTTTGGTTCACTTTTATATTTGACCGCTTTCGGCAGGACATCCGGAACCGGTTCCAGAGCACTACTGCACAGTGGCTGATTTCGTCATTTTAGCGCGCTTAATTAATAACTTTTTAACTATGACGTTTAGCGTCATGGTGTCTTCGAGAAAGTTTTTCGCTATAATAAGATGCTTCTTTTGAACTATTGTAAAAAATGATCAATCCCCCTAAAAGTGAGATAGAAAATTTAGTTTTTGCATTTTTTAAGATACAAGGTTGGTGTCTTCACAAAAGTTGTAGATAATGTTATTTGGAGCAACTTTGTCAAAGACGCCAAGTTTGTAACTCCGTTACTTTTTAAGATACGTTACGTTTTTTATCATCAGCCCCTTGAAAAGGGTTTTTGCGCAATAACTTTCGAAGGATTGATTCTACATTTTTCTGATGTTCTACAAAGTTATAGATAATGGTAAAACACATAACTTCGCCGAACACGACATCCTTCTAATTTCAAAAATAAAATAGTTATAACGGTTTTTATAGTTTTTTGGGCCATATTTCAAGCATATATAACCTAGCTATAGGCAATTATATGCAAATTTCCTTTCAAGCATGTGAATATACAAGTAATTGCCTCTCTGAGAAAGCCAAAAGCATCAAACTGTAAGAAACTGTAAGATGGTTTTTGTACAGAAACTTTCAACCATCTATGTTACTTTTATATGGGATTTATTCATATCCTCAACATATTTATCTGACAGTTCATGGCAGCTTGCATTTTTATTGTTATTGTACGTGTGTGTGAATATATAGAATGGATTGTGATGCATTCTGGAGCATTCATGAAGTACGTTACACGAAAACTTATCATCTATTTATATTTTCTTACTAACTCACAGTGCTGCATGTAGTCCACGAAAAGAGCGAATGAAGTCCCATTTTTTTTTCTCAAATTCTAAACTTGCGCGTGACATATTTTGTGAAGGCACCCTCTAGTACATGTCTACAATAGTTATAGCTAATTATAAATCTTATTGTACTTTACAGTAAGGTGCTGTTTAATCGTGATCTGACAAAAAAAGTAACACTTTATGCGTTCTTTTCGTGGACTACGTGCAGCACTGCCAGTTAGTCAGAAAATAGAAGTAGATAGTAGGTTTTCATGTAACGTACTTCATGAATGTTGAAGAATGCACCACAATCCTTTCTATATATTCACACACTTACAATAACAATACAAATGCAAGCTGGAATGAACTCTCAAAAAAATATGGTGAAGATACGGATACATCCCATATAAAAGTAGCATAGATGGTTGAAAGTTTCTGTACAAAAACCATCTTACAGTCTCTTACAGATTGATGGTTTTGGCTTTCTAAGAGAGGCAATTACTTGTATATTTACATGCGTAAAAGGAAATTTGCATATAATTGCCTATAGCTAGTTTATATATGCTTGAAATATGCCCCAAAAAACTACAAAAACCGTAATAACTATTTTATTTTTGAAATTAGAAGGATGTCGTGTTCGGCAAAGTTATGTGTTTTACCATTATCTATAACTTTGTAGAACATCAGAAAAATTTAGGATCAATCCTTCGAAAGTTATTGCGCAAAAACCCTTTTCAAGGGGCTGATGATAAAAAACGTAACGTATCTTGAAAAGTAACGGAGTTACAAACTTGGCGTCTTTGACAAAGTTGCTCCAAATAACATTATCTACAATTTTTGTGAAGACACCAACCTTGTATCTTGAAAAATGCAAAAAATAACTTTTCTATCTCACTTTTAGGGGGATTGATCATTTCTTACAATAGTTCAAAAGAAGTTCCTTATTATAGCGAAAAACTTTCTCGAAGACACCATGACGCTAAACGTCATAGTTTAAAAGTTATTAATTAAGCGCGCTAAAATGACGAAATCAGCCACTGTGTACTGGTAGTCTCTGCTGTGATCTAAGGCTATTTTCCTGCTTACCGTTCTACAGGTTATCGAAAAATCAGCTATTTGATGTGTCGCATGCATGAGTTTGGTCTAGGGTTTGGTTCACATTTATATTTGGCCATTTCCAGCGGGGCACCCGGAACCGATTCTGGAACACTACCGGTAGCCTCTGCTGTGATCTAAGGCTGTTTTCCTGCTTATTGTTTTTCAGGTTATCGAAAAAGCTGCCATTTAATGTGTCGCATGCATGGGTTCGGTTCCCATCTACATATGACCACTTCTGGCGGGACAGACGGAACTGGTTCTAGAATACTACTGGTTTTCCTAAATATATTCTGATTCCTTTTTATTGCTAACCGTTCATCAGTTTATCTTAAGAGCCGCGAATGGATGTGTCGCATGCATGGTTTTGGTTCAATTTTATATTTGGCCACTTCCGGCGGGGCTTCCGGAACCGGTTCTGGAACACTACCGGTAGTCTTTGCTGGTTCAAAGGCTATTTTCTGCTCACTGTTCATCAGGTTATCGAAAAAGCCGCTATTTGATGTGTCGCTTGCATGGATTTGGCTCACATTTATATTTTACCACTTCCGGCGAGACATCCGGAACCGATTCCGGAACACTTCCGGTTCAGATATGGCCTGCGACTATTTTCCTGCTTACGGTTCGTCAGGTTATCGAAAAAGACGTGTCGCATGCATGGTTTTGTAGCATTTTCATATCTGGCCCCTTCCTGGGGTACCGGTCCGGAACACCTAAATGGCCATAACTCCGGAACGGCTGAACCGATTCGAACCATTTTCAGTAGGAAACAATGGGACCAGATTCCGCATCGATTGAACCGTCGGTTGAGGTTTACTGCCAAAAAGTGATATGAGTTTTTTTTGTGCACACATACTCACACACACACATACATACACACACAGGCATCACCTGAATTCGTTGAGCTGAGTTGATTGGTATATGTGACTCGACCCTCCGGGCCCTCTATCAAAAAGTCATTTTTTGAGTGAACATATAGCCTTTCCATTACACTTAGTGTACGAGAAAGGCAAAAAGTTTTCAAGCCACAGTTTTTCAATAGTTGCAATATCTCAATTTCTTGATTTTTTTTTATTTTGCTTTTGGCTGACCAAGCCATGTAGGAAATTACACTGTTGAAAATGCTTTGACATCCATGTGCACAACAGAACATGTGCTCGATGAACAAATTGAGATTTGAAATTATGAAAAGAAATCCAACTACTCCGGTGAGACTCGAACTCACGACTCCCATTTCGCTAGACGGGCGCTTCTATTCCTTCAAGCTACGGAGTCACTCGACTATCTTCTTCGCCAGTAGGCCTAGAACTGAACTCGATTCCACATAATGGGTATAATCTTTTAATTGTCAGTCTTTTTTTTTTTGTTCCTAATTAATTCTCCCCCCCCCTCATAACCGAGGAGAATTCTCGGATATAAAAGATAAAAAATGTGTGCATCAGCCTAAGTACTGTATATTTCACAAATAAAATCCAGCTAATGATTTTCCATCATCGCATGTAAAAATATAAACAAGCATCCAGATTTTCGCATGCTTCTATCATGTCACCCCTCCAATAAAATTAATTTCAAATCACATGTCTTTTCCAGCAGCCAGCAGCAAAACTCATTTATTCAACAGATCGTTGAGCATTCTCATCAAACTTTTATTTTGTTTGTACCTTTGCGCACAGATGTAGGTATGCAGATGTGGTTGTGTGTGTGTTTGTGTTTTTTTTGCATCCAATTTGTCGTCGTCGACTCCATTACATTTGCGCTTGGCACCTAGAGCCATGTGGGTATGTTGGTCTTTCTTTTTGATCTTTCCAGTACGAAATTTAAAAGGGAAAGCTGGTGTTTTACTTTTAAAATTGTTTAAAAATAAAAGGCTAAACATTAAAAAAAACAATGAAAAGTTGAATGAATGTTGATGTAAAAAAAAACATGGATTGCGCAACTATGAATTTTGCAAATTTTGGTTAACTTTTCATTCCGCTTAACACATTTTTTAGTACTTTTTCTGTTTTGTTTTTTTTACTCCTATTCATGTATTATTCTCTTGATATGGTTACGGTTTTCTTTTAGGATTCATTTGTCTGATTTTGGATTTTACCACATCACTGCTAGGGGGATGGTTTAACTTTTTTTTTCTGACAACTTATATTGCCAAACTCATCACCACTTCAAAACAGGTAAAAGGCAAATCATGTCAGAATCACCGTACATTTAGCGAGTTAGTTTTTGCTCTTCACAGGAGACATCAGCATATATGCATATGTGGCTGACACGGCATATATGTATGTTTGAATCGATGATGACAGAGACTAACTTATTCGTTTTACTTGATGAAAGTGGCTTTCGTTTTATAAATGTTTGTTTTTCTATTCCCGCTATGTTCCTGTCTGGTTTGTAAACTCCAGCAGAGCAGTTCACATTGTATACAAACACACATTTTATTGAACCAGGAGAGTTAAAATGAAACATTTTCACATATCGTTGAACTAGCTAATTCTACACCTGAACATGTTCACTGCAGCGTTGTCCTTATGCGATTTTTCCCCACCCCTGTAAATTAAAATGGTAGTTCCTAACAAAGTAGTACCCATCTGTTTTTGACGGTGTCATCTAACGAAACTTTTGTATAATACTGATTTCAATTATGATCAAGGAATCACAGCAGTATTAGAGTTGTACCCATAATAATTTCGACTATACCCTTCAGCACAGCATAAGACAATGTGCCTGAATTGTGAAAAGGGATCAAAGGCAGGATTCCCTTTGCAATCATGCGTATAGCAGTGGAAAGCTACGCACACACGATTTCATCCCACCCACCATTTCACCCAGAATAATCTCTTCCTTTGGTGTACAGTGCATGTATTGTATACTTTTGGTGGTATTCTATACAGACTAGTGGGAGGCTCATCGGAAGAAAAGCACTCTTCACGCCTACGCACTCTTCGGTACCTATCCAGTAGATTGAACTAGATACATGTTGGCAATGTGAGGAAATCTCACGTTTTCCCTTTCCACACCAACTCTGGCATCAGTTATCGTTAGAGTACATTTTTGATAACTCATACGTGGGATGTGCGTGCCAGTCGTCGTGAGCGTTTATTGTTCCGGTATTACCTACAGTTGAATCACCATGAGGTGTTGAGGGAATCACGAAACTTTTGCGAAGCCCTTTCGTTACAGTCAGTAGTGGCACTACTGTGTGTTCCCTTGAGAGTCGGTTTGAGGTGCTGCGACCTCTGTTATGCAGACTGTGAAAGACATATTCTCACTGTTATTGTTATTGTTTGTTTTAGGTTTGTGTTGATCTCATATTCTGAGAATGAAAACATAATCCAATTCTGTGAAAGACCTGCGGGAATGTGCAGGCTAGAAATGTGATTGATATATTGTGGCAGGCAATCGTTCAGTGGAGTCCTATGCTGCCATTTTTTCATAACTGCTATTGGGTTTTATTGGGCGCAGAATCTCGAGGCAGCGTTGCCAGACGAGGGTGAGCTTGATGTGGCCCCTCTATAGTACTGCTTGAGAACAGTAAAATCAATCATCAACGACGCAGCCGAGACCATCATCGGAAACGTGGAAAAGAATCGACGAAACGAATGGTTCCACAAGGAGTGTAGAGTGTTTTTGAAGGAGTATAACGCAGTGCGGGCGGTAATGCTGCAGCAAGGAACCCGGCAGAACGTGGTGAGTTACAAACAGAAGCGGAAGCAGCAGATCCGCCTCTTTCGGAGAAAAAACATCGCCTGGAAGAAGCAGAGTGCGATAAGATGGAATTACTGAGCCGTTATCATGAAACACGGAAGTTCTACGAGAAGCTCATGGAAAAGTGGAAGCAGCAATTCCACGAACACCACATTTACCGCATGATGACCCGTCCTTTACCGATGCTTTCAAACAAACTATCGCATACTGTTCTTCAAAAAACCATCTGCAGATTGTTGGCAGAGATGCTAATTCTCACCATATCATCTAGGGCAGCTCAGACATTAACTTGAGGTGCTCCAGTTTGATAGAGTAGTACAGGTCTTGAATTACTTAGAACAGGCAACCGCCTAACCTTCATAGAGGAAGTGTTAGACATAACGCTTTGCTCTAGCAGAATTAGTCACGAGCTGACCAATTGGCATGTGTCAGATGAAGAATCTTTATCTAACCATCGTTACATCTTTTTGAATAAGTGATTGTTACTTCGCAAACTTTGCGTTTCAGGAATGCCCGGTCAACCAACTGGGATCTCTTTACCGATTTGGTTACGGCCAAAAATCGAGGATACTCACCATCCATTGACACTCCAAGTGATTTATATGATGCCATTGATACTACGACGGCTTCCATCATGGAAGCTTTCGAAGAAGCTTGCCCTCTGCGGTCTGTGAACCCCAGAAGAACTCATTGATGGAACTCTGATCTGGCAAAGCTCGGGAACAATGTAGAAAGAGTTGGAACAGACGAAGTTCTGCTGGATCGGAGGTTTTCAGGTCAGCTCGCAAGGCCTACCAGAAAGCTCTTCGGTTTGCTAAACGATCCGGCTGAAAAAACCTTTGTACAAATATTTCCAGTCTGAGAGAAGCCAGTCGGTTGAACAAAATCCTTGCAAAATCTTGAACTTCGTTTACCAAATGGTGATTTCACTTTCTCTGATGAGGAAGTTTTGGAATGTTTATTCAGTACACACTTCCCCGGATGTGTAGAAATTACATCTTCGGATGAACCTGATGTCTTTTCTTGTAGTTATGATTCTTTAGCTTCGGCTCGGAGTATCATAGCTCTAGAATCGATTGAATGGGCACTAAATAGCTTTGCTCCTTTAAAATCTCCTGGGGCAGATGGGATTTATCCTATTTTGCTTCAGAAGGGATTTGATTATTTCAAACTTGTTTTGAAAAAATTCTTGTTTGAAGTTTTGCTACAGGGTATATTCCCTAATCCTGGCGGGCTATTACTATAAAGTTTATTCCGAAAGTGTGTCGTGCGTCGTATGAAGAAGGAAAGAGCTTCAGACCTATCAGTTTGACCTCTTTTCTTCTGAAATGCTTAGAACGCATTGTCGGTCATCACATCCATGATGTTCATCTGGCCAATGTGCCTCTTCATGTGAACCAACATGCTTACCCATCTGGAAAGTTTAGTGTGACTGACTCTTTTACACAAAGTTGTACACGATATTGAGAAGGCATTCGCTCAAAAGCAGGGTACGAAAAACGGATCACGCCGAAAAACAAACGCTTTGTCCTAAGCGGTGCATGTTGGTAACAAAGGCGCTCCGCAACAAACGCATGTCAGGCGATGAGAGCAATAAAACAAATATCGCTTGCCATGCATGTGCTGATATTCTGACTTTTCTGCTGAAATTTTTGGCCCACATTATTGAATTCATAAGCATTTGGACGAAATAAGACTCTGGCAAACCTCAGAGATGAGTTTCAGTTGTAAAACAATGCGAAAATCACGATATGAATAGAACGAGACAAATACTCCTACCGTTTTTGTTGTGAACAAACTCGGGAGCGATTTTGTCATTATCTGCCAACGAAAAAACAAAGCGTTGTTGCCGTGCCTTCTCTGTTGCCTATTTTTCGCTTGCGGTGGCATATTCTGCGTACACTGCTCAAAAGCAATCCTGCTCGGGTGTTTTCTTAGATATCGAGAGTGCCTTTCGTTGCCATATTGGAAGCCGCACGGGGTCATGGTATATCTCGAATGATTTCCAATTGGATTCACCCAATGCTCAAAAACCGACATATCTTCTCGACATTGCGTCTAGCAGCGATTAGGAATTGAATGTTTGTGGATACCCCCAAGAGGGAGTTTTGTCCCCGCTTTTGTGGAATCTCGTAGCAGATATGCTATTGAGGCAACTCAATAATAGCGATTTTTCTACCTATGGTTTTGACGACGACTACCTTACATTGCTAATTGGTATATGCATCAGCACCCTTTTGGTGTTGCTAAAACATCTATTGTTCGGTTCACGGAAAAGCGAAACCGTAATGGTGTTCGACCTTTGCGTCTCTTTGATTCTGAAATCAATATGATTGAACAGATAAAGTACTTCGAATGAGCGTAATCAGTTTCGTACCTTTTAATTCCGCCCTATGTTGCTTATCATTTGACAGATACGCGTATTTCGACTAGCACTTGTAATTTTCCTCAGTGTCAGTTATCCACTAAGTGGATAACTTTTTATAAATCATAATGCAATTGTTTAGTATTGTGCGGAAAAGTAGGCCGTTATCTCACCGAAATGGCAAGTATAAAATAGAATATTTATAGTACCGAGTTACAAAAAATAAGATGTTATAGTGCGGAGTTGCAAAAAATAACTTCCTCTCCCGCTTTGACACACATATGCACAACAGTGTATGTGTTAGATGTTCATCTAATCCCATCCGAAGGAGGTTTGGATTGCGAAAAGAAGATAACCATGTGCGATTGTGGAATCGAGTTCAGTTCTAGGCCTGCTGGCGACGGAGATAGTCGAGTGACTCCGTAGCTTGAAGGAATTGAAGCGCCCGTCTAGCGAATTGGGAGTCGTGAGTTCGAGTCTCACCGGAGTACGTGGATTTCTTTTCATAATTCAAATCTCAATTTGTTCATCGAGCACATGTTCTGTTGTGCACATGGATGTCAAAGCATTTTCAACAGTGTAGCCTAATATTGAGTTTAACATCAATAAAGTGATAAATCTGTATATACTGCTCAAAGTGGACTTCAACCTACAAGGCGGACACTACACTTCTGCGGAGGAAACTTCCTTATTTCAAACACTTCTTTCACGTTATTAGCTTGACTGTCTCGACTCACTGATGGACTTCGACTCACTTACTTTTATTTCGTACTCGATGAGCGAACCGCTCTCTTCATCATTTTATCGAACGCACATATTCATTTGAGTGCCGAAATCTAAATCGTTTAACGCATACATAACATAAAGTTTGTATGACCTTCGTTTATCGATGTCTTGTGTGGTGGCAAAAGGGCAAAGTGAGAACGGTTCAATCAAAATTATACCATCTCTAAAAGATGTGCTTAATGGCGATGTCTGGAGCGTTCTCTCCAACTCCCACAGCAGCGTTTGAAGTTCTTTTTGACGTTACCCACTACACATTCATTTTAAACAAAAAGTACTTTCTTGCACTTACCGTCTACGGGTACTCGGCTTACTAAAAGAAACTCCTGTGAACTGCAGATCATCACAGACCTCGTTGCTTCCACTTTTGGTGAATTGGGATAAAGTTGTCCTTGCTCCAAGTGATCTTACAATTGCTTGTAATTTGCCATAAGGGACATTTTCCACGAAACTCCCTTCCTGGGAAGAGAGGACATCTGGTTATCTGAAAAGAAGTATTTCAGGCGGCATCATATGTAACACTGATGGCTCCCTTCTCAAATGTCGAGCAGGTGCTGGTGTTTATTCTCGTGAGCTAAGGCTGCATCAGTCTTATTCACTTGGTAGACACTGCACCGTTTTTCAGGCCAAAATCTTTGCTCTTAAATATGTGCGGAGTGCAATCGGCACTCCAGCAGCACGTAATGGGCAAAGTAATATACTTCTGTTCAGATAGCCAGGCTGCTATTGCAGCACTTGCTTCGGCCAACTCCAGGTCGAAGATAGTTATCGCTTGTCGAACTCAAATCGAGTAGCTGAATTCAACAAACGCTGTTCACCTTGTATGGGTACCTGGTCATTCTTCCATCGCTGGAAATGAATTGGCTGATGATTTAGCTCGCACTACTGGAGCATCACATGACTTTATTGGCCCTGAGCCAGCTATTCCGATATCGAAGTGTTGGGTAAAGCTTCAGATTCACACCTGGGCTGCCACTCAGCACAAACAATACTAGAATAGTTTGGAGTCATGTCGTCAAACCAAAATGTATTGAACTGAACCATCTCCAAGGGTGGCGAAGTATCTTACCAATCTGTCAAAGCAGAATTGCAGCATTCTGGTCAAAGCATTGACTGGCCACTGCCGACTCAGCTATCACATGGCGAATATTCAGCAAGCTGATTCATTTGTATGTGATAGCTGTGGATCCGAGTATGAAACTTCGTATCATTTGATATGTAACTGTCCAGTTTTTGCGGAACAGCGTTTCCGAGTATTCGGTAAACACTTATTAAGTGAAACTGACTTCAGAAACCTGAATTTTCAGGATATTCTGTTGTTTTTAACCCGCTGTGGTAAAGAGCTATAGGCTCTCTTTCGCTTTTTGCGCTATTACCCTATTACAGTACCCTTTTCAGGGCGCTGTTTGAACCCATTGTGATACGCTCATGCGTTAGTGCCCTCTTCCAGGGTATTTTTTCCTATTTCCCTATCTGTCGTTATCCCCATCATCATCCTTATTTCCTTCCTTTTCCCTCAGGTAGATGATGAAATAGGCTATTATTATGGCGATGGCACAAATGTCCCAAATGGAGAATAACGTGCCTCTGGAGCCGGCCTTCTGATACCTGATACCTTCAGTCGCGGAAGTTCTTGGAGGACCTAGAACATCTTTGGAAATTAGTTCTTTGCCAAACAATACTTCATGGACCTGTAGGATGTTAATGTCACAACAATCCATCGATTAAGCTTGCAAATCTTAAGGTATTCACTCGCAAAAGTTTTTGAAGGACCTAGAACATCTTTGGAAATTATTTTTTCAAAGAATAATGCTCCATGGACCTGTAGGATGTTGCACCGCATCAGTAATATAACAAAAATCCATCGATTGCCCTTGTAGATCTTAGGGCCTTCACTCGTTGACGTTTTCAGAGGACCAATACTCCATGGACCTGTAGGATGTTACACCGTATTAATAATGTAACAACAATCCATCGAATAGGCTTGCAGATCTTAAGGTATTCACTCGCGTAAGTTCTTGAAGGACCTAGACCATCTTTGGAAATTAGTTTTTTACAGAACAATGCTTCATGGACCTGTATGATGTGCACCGTGTCAGTAATGTAACAACAATCCATTCATTACGCTTATAGATCTTAAGACCTTACTCGCGGAAGTCCATGGAGGGCCTTGAATATCTTTGGAAATTTGTTCGTTACTGAACAGTGCTCAATGGACCAGTAATGTTACGACAATCCAGTGATTACGCTTGTAGATCTTAAGGTGTTTATTCATATGCACGGAAGTTCTTTAGGGACATGTGGGATGTTGTATCGTATCAGTAATGTAACAACAACCCATTGATTATGCTTGTAGATCTTAAGGCCTTTACTCACGGAAGTTCTTGGAGGACCTAGAACATCTTCTGAAATTATTTCTTTACAGAAGTTGTGGATGTTGCTGGATTGTAGATCTGCTGAAAGTTTCCTGGAACACCCCTGAGCCTTATGCCCCTCCCAGACAAAGCCGTGTTCCCTCTTGAACACTTCGTGACAGTATCCTTGATTGTTCGCTTTGTCCGTCTAAGCCGCCCTTGACCAAACATCTCCAAACCCTTCAACCATCCCTTGCCCCCTTCCCCACTAACCCCTAGAACCTACCCTTACTACACTACCCCCTCCCTTTCTGCTTGAACTCTCTGGAACAAATCCTCGGATATCTGAAAGTCCCTCAGTTTTTTTTCGCGGGTTCCCGAATTAGCTCGGTATTTTTTTACACAGATTCGTGGATTAACACGGTTTTTTTACACGGTACGTATCCCCCGTGTGAAAAAGACCTTAGTGTCCACGTGTTTTACATTAAAGATAATATTAAACTCTGTTGGCTTTGGAAATACAAAGGTGCTCACGTAACGAATAAAACTCATCTCATCTCTGCTGATGGTGCTAGTCGTGCCGGGCAGGTTTCAATGTCATAGCCAGCTACCCTGGCAAATCACCATTCGACCGAGTCAGCAGACTACATCGCCGTTACTAATTTATGAGGCCGGCCTTAGTGCGTTCGGCTGCTGGTGTCCTTTCTTTAGGTATAGCCGGTACATAGGAGGACGTGATCTTGACACGCACGTGATATTTCAAAATATACGACTTTATTATCCCTTTCAAGAGTGCTAGTAAGGAAACACCAGCTGTTTGGTGTTGGTTAAGAGGAAAATGGAGAAGCAGTCGAGGTCTAAATGGAACTTTCTGTGACAAGTGTATCTTCAATGTTATATCTAATGAAGGGTCTCTTAAAGGTGAAGCCGTATACGAGTGGATATTCGAAAAGACCATGATGAGAACTTATAAGTTGACATAGAACTTCTTAAGAAATCCAGGCACATATTTGAAAAATTAAATATATTAAATGTTTCTACTACATTGTAGTTTGTTCAATACTTTGAGTGAATGTTTCATTACTTACAGTCCTTCAAACATGACTTGGTTACCCCTCCAAATATCCGTCACTGCAAAGCTGATCAATCTACTAATGTAAGTGTCCTCGTCACCTGTCGAATGGTGTTCGCGTACGCCCTTTCAAATTGCCACTTCCAAACGATGAAAGCATGCATCACCCACCCACCCACCCAGACTGCCACTGATGTTGAACCTATGATAAGCTTGACATCAGATATGACGACACACCGTACACCCACCGCCGCCACCGCCATTAGAGTGCATTCGCTTTGGTCCCCCTTATTTCCGGCTCCATCTAGACCTGTGCGCCGCCGCGCCACGCCGCCGCCGCCGACACTTTTTGTCCCACGCCGACGCCGAGCGAGGTATCGGCGGCGCGCCATACGCCGCTGTTTGTCACGCCGCCGATTTTTATTTTTCGCGCCGGTGATCAGTGCACGAACAAAATTAAATTTACTTAAAGTTGAGATTAAAAATTTTCACGATCACTATTACAAGAGTTTCCCAACAACCATCATCATCAATTTTCTCATCTGTAGATGTAACACGATCACTAGCGAGAGAGAAAATCGATGATTCGTATTCGATTATAGACGCTAGTCCAAAACATTATCTAGCATATTACCATGAGATTGTCCCAAAAAAACGGATCGTTTTTGGAAATAATACTATTAAGAGAATATCAATTAAAAACAATAATTAAAGTTATGCCCTTACCTATGATATTAAATTGAAAAAAGTACATTCTAACAATTTGAGGTCTGGTTATTGGAACTTTGATCTGTCTATTTTTTGTGTCTTTCTATAGTTTAAGACAAACTCTGCAGAAAATTGAAGAAATTCAAATGGAATTTCAGGGTGTCCATTCAAATACGAAACTCTTAGAATTTTTTCTTAATTTTTCATTAGGTTTCATTAATTATTCATCATTCACATCTCTCCAGAAGTTTCTTCAGAGATTCTTTCAGAAAGATTAAGTGATGCCTCTGGGAGTTTCATCATTGATTTTTTTTTTTCAGAAAATCTTTCAGCAAGATATCGACAGAAGGACCTTCAGGGAAAACTCCAGGAGTTTATTCAGAAGGATTCAGGGATGGCTAGAGATCAGGGTTCATAATTTTCGTTTCAGCGATACGAAATATGGCTATTCTCACGGCGGCGGGAGAGCTTATTTTCACTATTTTGCTTGAGGAACACTTTTCCCCTCCAGCACTTCTTTCGAGAGTAGCGATTCATGATAACTGAAAATCGCTTCAAGCTGTAGATAATTTCTTTTCGTTCTGTAAGATTTTCTCTTACCCAATTTTCACGAAAATCTTTTCAAAGCAGATTAACAAAAATTGTGCCCGCAACGGGATTCGAACCTGGAACATTACTAAAAACATACGCGACACGCGCACTCTATCCACACCATCACGCCAACCACACAGAGAGTGTAGAAAATATAATGCATAAAACCAATCATCGTCGGCGTTATATGAGTCAAGGAAAGACAACATACTCGACCGACAAAGGGCAAACGAAATTCTCGCACCTTTGGGAGTGAGTGAACAAATGTTTTCGCTCTGCTCTTTGTGCGGGAGATTTCTCAAGCCAGATTTTCGCTGAAAATGGGCGTGAGAGAGAAATCTATTTTCGTGAGAATGAGCGAAAATTCCGACCGCTGCTAGAGATACACCAAAGATTCATCCAGAAGATTAAAGAGATTCCCATAGAAGATCCTTCAGAGATTAGTCTGAGTGATCCTTCAGGAATTCCTACGAGAGTTTCTTTGCGAACTAGTCCAGGAGTTTCCTCTGAGATTTCTCCAGCAGATCCTTCAGAAATCCCTCTCAATTTTCTCCTGAAGTTCTGCAGGGTTCGCTTAAGGATATCCTTCAGGCATCACTCCGGGATTTTCATCACGGGTTCCTACAGTAATTCCTTCTAGCATCTCTCCTGGAATTTCAAGAATTCCTCGCTGAATTACTTCGGGATTCCTTATGACAATTTTTCAGAGGTTCTTACAGGAGTTCTTTCAAGGATTGCTCCAGAAGTTCCTTCGGTGATCTCTTCAAGAGTTAGTTCACGGATCTCACTGGATTTAGGTGTTCATCAGGAATTCCTTCAAAAGTTCCCTAAACTAATTCAATCGGAGTAAGCTCAATTATCTTTCCAGATGTCTCTTCAGAGATTCTTTCAGGAGGATTCATAAATGCCTCCTGAAGATCCATCAAGAATTCCGTAAAAAAAATCTTCAGGATTTCCTGCAGGAAGTCTTAAGAAATTAGTCCAAGATTTCCTGCAGGGATTCCTTCTGAAGTTTTTTTAAATAAATTCCTACAGGAAAAATTAGACCAGTAGTTCCTTCAGAGATTCCCCTAGTAGTATCAGGAATTCTTGCAGATGTTTCTTCAGAGATTCCCACAGAAGTTCCTTCGGAAATCTCTCCAGGAGTTCCTTTAGAGAAACTTGTAGGAGGATCCAAGGATACCTCCAGGAGAGTTCAGGGACTCCTCCTAAAGTTTGTTCAGGGATTCCTAAACAAGAGTTCCTTCTAAGTTTCCTTCAGGATATCCTTAGGGGATTCATCGAGAAGTTTCTTTAGGGATTCTTCTAAAAGTTCTTCCAGGAATCTCCTGGGGTTCTTTCAGCTTGTAGATTTAGATTTTTCCAGGAGGATTCACGGATGCTTCCAGGAGTTACATCAGAGATTTCTCCAGAAACTCATTCAAGAATTCCTACAGAAGTGCCTTCAGGGAATCTCGTGAGAATTCCTTCAATAATTTCCTTAGAATTATAATCAGGCATATATCCAGGATATTCTCGATGGATCTTTCATGGAGTTTCTAAAAGTATTCCTCCAAAATTTCCTTCTGGAATTTCTCCAGGAATTCTTTAGGGGATATCTCCTCTCCTGCAAATCCTTCCTACCACTTGGAAAGATTCCCTCTGGGAGATTCAGCTGAAAACTTTTCGAGAATTCCGTTTTGAAATCCTTCAGAGGTTCCTACCGGAATTCCTTCGGGAATTCCTTCAGGAACTACTCCAGTAATTTCTTCGGAGATTCCTTTTGGACTTCTATCAGGGGTTCCCCTGGACTTTCTTCGAGGCTCGTCCTGGTATTCCTTTGAGAATTTCTCCTGGAATTCTTTCGGGAATTCTTCTTGGAATTTCATCGGAGATTCTTCCTAGATTTCGGGGTTCTCTCCTGGACTTCCCTCGAGGATCCCTCATGAAATTCTTTCGGGGATTCCTTTTGATATTTTATAGCGGATTCCTCTCAAAACTACTTCGCAATTTTCTCCTGGAAATTTCTTTGGTGATTTCTTTTAGAATTCCACCGGAGATTCTTCCTGGAATTACTTTGGAGATTCTTCCTGGATTTCATCGGAGATTCTTCCTAGATTTCGGGGTTTTTTCCTGGACTTCCTTCGAGGATCCCTCCTGAAATTCTTTGGGGATTTCTCCTGATATTGTGTCGTGAATTTCTCCTGTAATTCCTTCGGGTATCCTCCTGGAATTTATATGATGATTCCTCTTAGAATTCCTTCGGAGATCCTTCTGGATTTCATACAGGAGTCCACCTGGAATTCCTTCGGAGTTTCTTTCTGGAATTCCTTCGGCGATTTCTCCTAGAATTCCTTCAGGGTTTCCTCCGGAGAATTTTTCCTAGACTTCCTTATGGGGATTCTTCTTGAAATTCCTTCGGGGTTTCCTTTTGAAAACCTTTCAAGTATTCCGCTTGGAAATCCTTCGTAGATTTCTCCCAAAAGGCCTTCAGAAGTTCCCTCTGGGATTTCTGCAGGGATTTCTCCAGTAATTACTTCAGGGATTTCTCCTGAAGTTGATTCGAAGATTTCTCTTAGAATTCCTTCGGGCATTCCTCCTGGAATTCTTTCGGAGTATCCTCCTTGAATTGTTTCGGGGATTCCTTTTGAAATTACTTTGGAGGTTCCTCCTAAAGTTCTTTCGAGGATTTCTTCTGGAACTCCTTGAGGAATTCTATCGGGTGTTCCTTCTAGATTTTCTACAATGATTCCTCCTGATATATCTTTGGGGATTCTTCCTGATATTTCATTGGGGATTCCTCCTGAAATTTTACGGAAATTTCTCCTGGAATGACTTCGAAGATTCCTGATGGATTTCCATCGGAGTTCCCTCCTGGAATTTCTTCGGTGATTCCTTTAGATATGTTTGGTTAATTTCTCCTAGAACTCCTTTGGTGAAACTTTCTCGAATTCCCTTGGAATTTTCCTGTGGAATTCTTTTAGGGATGCCTATTGGTATTTATTTGTGGATTACTGCTGGAATTCGCACTGGAATTCTTTTGGGGATTTCCTCTTGGAATTTCAGCGGGGATTCCACCTAGACTTATTTCAGAGGTTCCCCTTCGAATTCTTACGAGGTTTCCTCCTGGATCTCCTTCGGGCATTCCTCCTAAAATGCCTTCTAGGATTCCTCCTTAAGTACTCTGGGGCTTCCTCCCAAGATTCCTTCGAGGAATTGAAGAAATTGAAATTCATCCAGGGGTTCCTCCTGGAATTCCTTCGAGGATTTTTCCTGGAGTTCCTTCGAGGATTCCTCCTGGAATTTTTTTATGTTTCCTCCTACAAATCTTAACGGGATCCATCCTCGATTTCCTTTGAAGTTCTTTCTGGAATTCCTTTGCGGATTCCCCCTGGACTTCCATCATGGATTCCTCCTGAAATTCGTTCGAGGATTCCTCTTGACATTCCGTCGTGGATTCCTCCTGGAATTCCTTCGAGATTTCCTTCTTGAATTTCTTCGGTGATTTCTCCTAGAATTCCTTCGGAAATTCGAGGATTGTTGCTAAAGTTCCTTCAGGGATTCTTGAATTTCTCCGGGGATTCCTCCTGTAATTCCTTCGGAGATTGTTCTTAGAATTCTTTTGGGGATTCCTTTTGGAATTCCTTCGGGGTTTCCATCTGGATTCCTTATAAAATTGCTTCGGGGATCCCTATTGATACGGCGATACCTCCTTGAGTTCCTTCGGAATTTCTTCTTGGAATTCGTTTGCTGATTCCTCTTCGAATTTCTTCGGAAATTCCTCCTGGAATTCATTCGGAATCCCTCACGGAATTCCTCCGGGAATTCCTCATCGTATTCCTTCGGGGATTCCTCCTAAAATTCTTTCGGAGTTTCCTCCTTAAACTCCTTCGGTGATTTTTCCTAAAATTCCTTCGAGAACTTCTCCTGGAATTCTATCGGGGATTCCTCTTGGAATTCTTCTTGGGATTCTTTCTAGAATTTCTTCGGGGATTCCTTCTAAAATTCCTTCGGGGGTTTCTCCAGAGGGATTCTTCTTTCGATGATTGCTCCTTCAATTCCTTCGTGAAAACTTACTGGTATTCCGTCGGGGATTCCTTCTGGAATTCCTTTGGTTATTATTTTGTGGATTCCTTCTGGCATTTCTTCGGGGATCCCTCACGGAATTTCACCAAGGAATTTTTTTATAATTTCTTCAGGGATTCTACCGAAAATTGCTTCGGGGATTTGTGCTGGAATTCCTTCGAGAATGGAGTTCTTTTAGTAACTCCTCCAAAAATTCTCTCAAGGATTTCCCATGGAATTCCATCAGAGATTTTTCCGCAACATTTTTCGTTGATTCTTCCTAGAAATCTTTAGGGGTGTCCTTCTCGAATTTTTCAGAAATTCCCGCTGAAATTCCTTTGGGGTTCCTGTATGAAATAATTAGGGGTAATCCTCCTGTGTTTCATACGGTAGTTCGTGAACAGATTAGTCTAGATATTTTTTCATGGATTCCTCCAGGAGTTTCTTTAAGGCTCCTCAAGCAATTTCTTCTGAGATTCCTCCCTGAAATCATTCGGGGTTTCCTTTGTGTAAATAGTGCGACCTTATTATCAAATTTTATAGCTTCTGAAAGTTATAAGAAAGCAATACAAAAACTGTAGCAAAATTGATATTGTATTGCCCTTCATTAGCAATGTAGTAATGCAACATGCACTACACTAAGGACACGGGGCATGTTGCAATAAATCTAAACACTAGTCGCAGTGACGGACCAGAACATAAATAAAAAGGTATTCACTCAAACGCAATAGTTTATGTCATCAATGGTTGGTTATGAAAAAGCTTAGACTACAAATTCTAGAGCGTAATGACAACTTCTTGCTTTGACAATGTTAAGATTTTTGTCAAATTTTGGTCACGCCGATTCACGCCGCCGCCGCCGCCGCCGAAAGCTGCCACCGGCGTGACGCTGATGACGCCGCCGCCGCCGGCCAAAAATGGCCCTTACGCCGCCGCCGAGCAAAATATAGTCGGCGCACAGGTCTAGCTCCATCATGACAGGCTACCGCAGCAGTCGATTGAACTTGTCACATAGGTACACGGCGCGCGGGCTCCATCCCATTCCGGAAAAGCCACCAACACAGCTGCACTGCATGCCGCATGCTGAAAATTTCCTGTCACCGGAAGCCGCCCACCCTAGGTTAGAGCGGCATAATTTTGCCTATAGAGTTCTAGACTGCCGCTCATCGTGCCGAAAATGCGTTCCCGGTCGGAGTTATCTGTCTGTGTGGGTTGCGGTGGGTTTCCCCGAATGATCCGTTTCACCGAAAAGAATATACAACTACCAAGTAGCAATCGAATAGCATCAAATGGGTCTTTTGTGCAGTTAAGAGTTGATAGATGGCTACGAAGAAGCAGACATTCAAATTTTCTTTTAACGCAAAAAAATGTGTGAACCTGACGAATCGCCTATGAAATAAAGCAAAATGCATAACAGTTGATTTGGAAAAAAATGTTCAACAGGGAAAAGTACCATTCGGTGAAACAATATTCGTGGAATCGGTATTCGAATAAAAGTAGCACAACCGCCTATGTGACTATGTGAGATACCCACATATGAATTGGTTTGGTATCCATTTGTAAGATGTGACTGTTCTAAGCCCGCGTTGTTGGATGAAGAGCTCATATAGCAGCCACGTATGTCGGTCAACAGCTGATACGAGAAGCGGGGCTATAATGTGCTTCAATCACTTAAAATAAATTATGAACGAAGAAGGTTCGAGCCATTGGGGCGCGAACGATGTGAAAACACTAGCTCTAGCTGTATGCCTATACTTTCTAACATTCTACGCGTGTGGTGGCTCAGAGCGGAGAGTGGTGAAGGGCTGACTGAGCTGAGCTGTAGCAATCAATCAAGCGGAATGAGCTTTAAATAATGTGGAAATGGTGTGCCCACATGCAGCATAATAGCTTTTGACAACGGAAAGCCTTATATTTGGATTGAGTCTGAAATTTATGGTCATTTCTTCGTTTCTTCAAGCCACCATCAAGAAGCGACTCTAGGCTTGATGGTAAGCAAAAATTTCCCCATTAAAATGGGAAAATCTACGGTAAACAACCCTGCAAAGCTGATGTTCGCAAGAGATACGGATGGTAATTTTCAAAAAATCATATCTCAAAAACTAAAAAACATACATCTTTGATTTTTTTTTATATGTTACGCCAAATATGCTGAACTTTCTGATAAAAATATAAATCTAGGGTATCTCTTTGGTCCCGAGACCTTGAAAACGTGAAAAAAAACTTATATATTTGCATATTTTTTACACAAAAACACAACTTGGCCCATTCAACTCATTTTTCCTGAAAACTAGAATTCAAACAAAAAAAAGAAGAAGTTTAAAATCGGTTAACTGGTCCAAAAGTTATTTTTTAAAAAATGGTTTTTAGGACCACCCTATCTAAAATTGGTCACCCTAATGACTAAATAAAAAAATACGGGTCTAACTAAACCCACCATGTTTCACGATAATCGGAGTTGCACTACATCGTTTTTCAATGGAATGGCCATATTGCTTGGTTTTAGAGTATAAAATTGAGCATGAGCATAGATGACCGTACAATTCGTAGTTGCTACTCCGTGATTGACCAGAACAATCGAAATTGCACAAGGAACCAACAAACGGAGCTTGAGAGTAGCTACCGCTCTCAATGTGAATCAAAACATTTATTCATTTTGACTAAAATATTACAAGTGTCGACACCGAAGATGGCGAACCATCCAAATTAATATGAGTGCGAAAAATTGAAATAAAAATATTTATTATCATTCAAAAGTGCTCTGGGCACTAGCGCCGAAACATGACGTCACGAACGTTCCAATAATTGTTAAGTAAATACACAAAAAACAGTAAAATTTTATATTTTAATGGTGAATTTTATACTTCATCATTAACTATTATAATAAAAATAAAATGGAACGATCTCACCGATAAGTATCCATCAAAGTATCAACTGCAGCATCTTTTACTAACTGGCTTCGACTCCGAAATAACACTCAATTGCCGAATGAAAAAAGCGGCACTTCCATTTTGCCTTCCAAAACACACTCTATTGCCTGCAGTGCCGAATTTAGTGGGGCCAGGGGGGCAGGGCCCCAGGCCCCACATTTTAGGGCCCCCCACAAAATTCAACTTCACGAAAAAAAAAATAGTGCAAGAAATTTTTATTGATTTGGTTTTTGTCATAAGAACTTCAAATTGGAAAGATGTTTGTGATTCTTTTGAGTAAGACTGCAAATATTTGTCCATCTATTTAAGAAATTTTAAATTTGGTGTCCGGCCACTTAGTCGAACGCCATTTGGCCGAATGCCATATGGCCGAATGTTCGTTTGGCCGAATTATGTTCAAAAGAATTCAGAGGAAGTTTTTGACATTCCAACTACTACTGGATGATCATCAGAAATATTTCCTTCTTTCAATCATAGGCCATTCTTTCTAGTTTTGACATTCAGGGATGAATTGGCGTTGAATCTGCAATATTTTATCAAAGATTTTTTCTTCTTTAAATCATAGGCTGTTCTATCAAGTTTTACTGATGCGAGGAATAGTGACCTATCACTGATAGGCAAACATTTTCAAACAATAAAAAACAAATCGCTTTCGCTCTTCGTACATATGTACAACAGAGATGATTATATTTGCGGTTTAGGGGAAGGTGATATAGATCGATGAGATTAGAATTCAACCTTATGACAAATAAGTTGCCGGGTCATTAATTGGCTCGGTAGCCTAGTTGGTAAAGCACTTGTCTACCGAATAAGGGTGGTGAGTTCAAATCTCACCTGAGCTGTGGATATTTTCCCAATTTAACCAATAATTTACCCATCTGTACATATGTACGTTGAGTTATTTGAAATTCATAATATTTTTAGTTTTTTTATGTTATATGCGTAAAATTTATCTTTTTTATAAAGGGCCCCCACAACGCTGTGGCCCCGGGCCCCCACATTTGTAAATTCGGCCATGATTGATTGGTTTTAGAGTATTGAGCATTGCAAGGATTTCGCGACGATCGTGCAAATGTTCAATCTTTGAAAGCACAATGTTCACACATCTAACAACAAAGGAAACAGAGCATAAACAAACCGATTAGTCGAAACCTGTCGAAACATCACCTCAAAATACGCATCCGCTGCTGAAAAACTGTACCGACGTCTTCAACCAATGTATGCTGAAACCAGTGTGAACATTTTGGGGTGATCAATCTTGGATTTACTGATTACAAATTTTGATTTGCGGACATGTTTCCCATACAACAGACTTAATTTTACAAACGTTACAAATGTTTTTACAAACTACAGTATGACCCATAAAAAAATGCGACAGTTTTCAAAGTCATCGTTCCCCTACTTCGAACTGATTAACCTCGCATGTATCTATTGGATAGTATAGTAGAGCCACTAATCTTATAATGGCAAAGGAACATAGACTGATTCCATGCAAATGCCTTCGGAAATATAACGTTGAACATATGGATGTCGAAATCGTCCACGCGCCAGAGGCCGTTTTTTAAGGATATAATTTTCTTTCAATTGCTTTCAATCACATTCAATCAAATTTTATTTTCAAAATAGTACTTTTATGGCTGGATAAGGTCTTCAGGAGTTGGTTGGTTCGTCGGACAAGCACGAAAAAAATATTAACTTATAAATTAAGAGACATTTTGTGAAAATTGAATTATTTGACAAATGATAATTTTTAGAAAATATTATGTTTTAAGCATGAAATTGTTTTTAAGTACATAGTATTTGTACCTATCATAAAGGTAGGTATATATGCCTTCATCGACAAAAAAATGTTTTGAAAAATGTTCTAACAGTGTTAAGTTTTTTATTAATTTATCTTAAATACGGTTTTTAATATGTAGCACCTTCTTTAGTTTTTGTTTCCTAAACATTTGAAATTATTTTTAAAATATTTTTCAAACATGGGCGTATTAAAGAGTACATATTTCTCCATGGTTTCCATGTGTTTAAAAGTTTTTATCTTAGTTCATTTTGCTATGAAAATTATAGGAAAACTTGATTTTATTTAGAAATTGTTAACAATTATAAGGTATCCCATATACGTAACCAATGAATATTTTGACAAAAAATTTAGAGATCCTGTATGACAATGACCTCCTTATTGTATCCTAATCCAAAAAAGTTTAATTCATTGGGATTATTTCATTAAAAATCATCAAATACTGCAAAAAAATGGAATGTCGCATTTTTTATGGGTCATACTGTATCGATACTATGAACCTAGACAATACCAATAAGGTCGTCTAATAGACGACACAATTATTCGTTTTAGATCGTGTGAAGATATTTTTTTTTTTCTAGATAAGATTAACTGTTAAAAGTTCGTACTCGTTTCAAATAAGCGTATTTAAATCATCACTTGTCGCCCGGAAATCTCTGATAATAGGAGGCCATCAGTGAAGTACTAGATTGAAAGTAGTGAGCTGGATTTTTGTATGGTGAGATGATCGATTCTCCATTTCTGCAATGAAATGGTGCAAACAGCGTGGGTTATATGATTTCTTGCCTAATTTGATGCTGATTGAGCAAAAGTTTGGATAACTGTGTTGTTGTATTATTTATTTCTTGCAACTTCAACAACACAGTTACCCAAACTTTTGCTCAACCAGCATCAAATTAGTCAAGAAATCGTATAACCCACGCTGTTTGCACCATTTCATTGCAGAAATGGAGAATCGATCATCTCACCATACAAAAATCCAGCTCACTACTTTCAATCTAGTACTTCACTGATTGCCTCCTATTCAACGATTAGAGCAGACACCCCATTCGAGCCCGATCATTGTGTGGATGATGTGAAAAGTCATGTAATGGACATTTCCAATCTTCATTCATCACTTGTTGGAGTGACTAAACTAGTCCCTCGCGGAAAACACGTAGAAGATCTATCGCTTGTCTCATTCAAAGTTACTGTCTGTAAATCAGCATTACAAGTATTAGGAGACCCATTTTATTGGCCCGCTGTAATTTCTGTGCAATTGTTTGAACCCAACCAAAAAACGGATCAGCTGTATGTCGTCCGAATATACAGTAAAATCTTGCCGAAGTAATTCTTCTTTTCCACGTCCGGGACGTACCGCACTTAGCTCTACGGAAGCCCAGGAACCTATCCACACAGTCCAGACCCTTCAGCCAGCGTTCATCAGCCGTCCCGGTCCTATGATGGGATCAGGTGAAGAGGTCCTCCAAACTGTGCTATCAGATATGTAAGTACAGTCTGGATAAGAATTTATACCGTTCTGATGATCTTCCGTCCAGCAGTTCTTGGCATAGCTTTAGCATTCGAGAACAGATATCAACAATTCAGTCAGCTCTACATATTTCTACGACCAACTTCCTTCACCCGGGACACATTACATCTAGCATTATGGAAGTACTGGAGCCTACCCACACAGTCCTGAACTTCCTGTCTGCGTTCATCAGCCGTCCCAGTCCGGTGTTGGGATCAGGTGAAGGGGTCTTCCACCATGTATTAGTCTAAAGCAAGTATAACTTAAATAAGAATTTGTCCTGCTCTGATGATGGCTCGCCCAGCAGCCGGTGGAATGTAATCAACACGCACTATCGAGCAACATCGTGTGTGCAACCAGCCCATCTACCTAGCAACGAGGTTGACCTTCCTCCAGGAAACATTGACGTTCCGTAAGCCCCGGTATCCGTTATTGTAGTCCAGCCCGTCCAGCCTGCCCAGTCTTCGCAGCAAGACAACGTTCCCCGCAGCATACAACCAGAGGTAAGTAGTAGACACAGACAGCTGATGTTCATCGTTTATCGGTGTACTACCGGAACGTTACAGGGCTTCATACCAAGATGGACAATTTTCTGCTGGCCGTCTTTGACTCTTCGTACGACAGTAATCGTTCTGACAGGAACGTGACTAGACGAACGGATATTCTCACCTCAACTTTTCGATAACGCCTTTACAGTCTTCCGAAATGATCGCAAGTGGCTTAACAGTTCTAAACCTCGAGGAGGAGGCGTCCTAATCGCTGTGTTCACACGGTTATCCTGCAGAATCGATCCGTGTAAGCAATGTGGTAGAGCATCTGCGAGTAGAATCAAAGCTCTAGGTAAAAACGGTATAGTTGTAGTACTGTATTTTCTACCTGACCGGATGTCGAACATTCTGGATTTGGAAGAACATGTGCGCTCTCTAGGTATGGTTGCTTCCTTCGGATGTATTTCTTCAGTTTGGAGACTATAATCAATCTGGTCTCGTGTGATCCACCCCTGTGGGTGACTTACCTACTATTGATGCTCCAAACCCAACTGTTAGTGAAGCCTGTTCGTGTTTGTTGGATGGTTTTAGTTTGGTGCTAACTAATGAACCATGTTTCATGGCTTGTTTTGTTTTGGAAGCCTTTGAACCTTTGATCAATCTACAGGGGATGGCCAAACTGTTTGGGATAGGCAACTTTTTTTTCTCCCACAAAAAAGTTCAACATGCTATAACTTTTCATAGAGCGCATCAAAAAATCTCAAATTTTTACTGTTTGTCCACCTATTATATGTGCATCATTGGTACAAATTTGGGCTCGATTGATTATTCTTTCGCAAAGTTGGAACCGTTCGGGTAAAACACTATTTTTCAGACAACTCATTTTTGAGCTGTCATATCTCGGAAACCAGTGAACCGAATTGAATGAAATTTTGAACGTACACTAACAATATGTAAATGCTTCACAAACTATTAAAACATAGGTACTTTTTAAACGTTGAAAAAAGTTATCATGGATTGGCAATTTTTGGATTTTTCTCGAAAAAATGTAATTTTTCACACATCAATGTCAACAAATTTTAGTGTTGATATCCAAAGATTTTCCACTCCTGTTCTCAAGTTATCTCTAATCAGATATATTAGAGCCTATTTAGATTGAAGGAAGAACACATTTAATAATTTTTATGTGGTATTGTAAATTTGACTTATTTTCCTCTATATGGGTAAAAATTTCAACCCGGTATAACTTAATTCGCCGTGAGAAAATATTACATTTAATAACGCCGTATCAAGTATCAATATATTGTTGATAAACGTTTAAAAATTCATTCAATTCGGTTCACTGGTTTCCGAGATATGACAGCTCAAAAATGAGTTGTCTGAAAAATAGTGTTTTACCCGAACGGTTCTAACTTTGCGAAAAATTAACCAATTGAGCCCAAATTTGTACCAATGATGCACATATATTAGGTTGACAAACAGTCAAAATTTGAGATTTTTTTATGCACTCTATGAAAAGTTACAGCATGTTGAATTTTTTTGTGGGAGAAAAAAAAGTTGCCTATCCCAAACATTTTGGCCATCCCCTGTACTGCCCCCACTCGCATAACTGTCCCATATGAATAGGAATCCCAGCAAAGATGGGACTGTTATGCGAGTCGGGGCAGTGTAGATCCCATCCATCTTGCGCCTGAATTGACACTTAAATTGATCCAACTCATGGTCTTTGAAGCCATTCCGAACTGCATCGACCTAGGTCCAAGACTAATGGAGAACGGGTGATTTGATATGTCGTATGATAGGGTTTTGTGCCGTTTCACATTTGGCCAGTTCCACCTGCGCTGGTCCGAATCGCTTAAATGGCCGTAACTCCAGAACGCCAGGACCGATCAGAAACATTTTCAATAGCACAAAATAGGGCAAAGTTCCGGTTTGATTCGAGCTAAAGAATTTAGACTCAGCCCACGGGTTAGTGCCTTAAAAAAGAGTGACCTTCATTGTACACAGACACACATTTTTCCTATAATTAATGTACGAAGACGTAGGACTGCGCATAACTCGGGAATGGAATATCAGATTTGGGTCGTTATTTCAGTTCAGTTAGTTTTGACCACATGAGACATATAAAACAAGGAGACGGTTTTGAAAATCGATACTTTATCTCCACAAAAAATCTATCTTCTATCAATATATACATAAAAATGAGTTTGAAGCCCATTTGAGGCAACAAAACTTATGAACTGGCGAACCGATCAGCATGACTCTTGCACGATTCGATTTGTATTCATGGTAACCGTGTTTATAAGATAAAAAAGTTATGAAAATCAAGTAAAAAGAAAAAGAATTGTGAAATTAGTGAAATTGTTATGATCGGGGAAGCAAATCCAAACGATCGCAAAACAAATACTTACTGATAGACGAAAATTCTCGCGAAAGCTAAACAATTAATTAATTTCAGTGTGTTTCGTCCCAAATGTTCATCATAGAAACAACAACTCGTTCATTTACTCACAAAGGCGTGGATGAACTCGTCCAGCGTGAGTGTGTTGCCCGCCAACTTACTGGAATAAATATTGCGAGAGCGCTCTCGAACTATTTTCCATTCAGCTGCGAAAGATAATCTGCTCGAAAATATCGTGTTGATTCTCAGCTTTAATTCCGATTCCCACTCACGGCGATAATATCATCGATTGTGAAATCGGCAGGCGCATGGGGAAGATTTTATCAGAAGCCCGTTTGTGTGCATTAGGGTTCGGAATTAGTTATAAATTTGTTTGGTAGATCGAGGACTGACATGTAAGGGTTCGTTCAAAAATTTCGTAACGGGGAGGAAGGAAGCCTAGCGCGTAACGCGTAACGTGTGCGGTTCCGTGGTCGTGCGGCTAGTGTCACCAAGCTCTTAGTCGCATCGTGCTGAGGAGCGAGGGCTCGATTCCCGCCGCAGCCTAGGCCGCATGCTAGTCCGTTGTCTAGTGTCGTGCTTCCTTCAAAGAGCGAAAAAGCTCACTGGAAGCATTGGAAGTGTCCGTGTCTTTTTATAAAGACAAAGTTTGCCGGGACAGCTAGTTGTATAATGAAAAAAAATACGGTATAATCAAATAGAACCTCACATTCATGCCTGTTTTACATTGTTCAATTGAAATGAGCATTTCACTTGAAAACTCCTCAAAAATATTCAATTTAATTGAATAATGTGTATAGTAGGCAAACGACTTGAACGCTCACTTGAATGCTCTTGAATCCAACTCAGTTGAAACAAGTGTTTACAGTGTTGCTCAAGTGAGATGAATTTACATTTTCATATTTACACGTTCTATTCGCATTCAATTGGCTTGAATCAAGTCACTTGCAACGTCTAAACCAGGCATCACTGTGACAGCTGCTATATTCAATTGACTGAAAACAATCACATGTACTGAACCACAGACAAACAGGCGTCACACTTCGAACATTCAAATCATAGTCGCGGAAACATATTCACCCAATGCTGAAAGGGTTGAGCTTGACCAACCATCGACTAGGTAGCAGTAGTGAGCAAACGTAAAACAAGAGAAAAAACGATTCCAGCCCCATGAATGCAGTGGGAAGTTGGCCAACTATCAAGTTTTCAAATTGTTCGTTATTAATCATCAGTAGTTTTGTCTGAGAGTAATTATCAGAGTGTTATGTCTGATTGTCTGTGATTGGACGATTTTCAAAAGAAATTTTAAGAAGAATTCATTCGAAAACCTACATGATGTTCTAGAAAACGTAGAAAGTGTTATTGCGTGACGGAAATTTTATTTATGCAGATAATTTTCCGCGACGATGTGCGTTAACATGATGTGATAGACGTTTATATCAAAATCCCAATTTTCTTTACAACAATTCAAACAATACAGAAAGATTTGTTTTACGAATAGAATTTAGCACTTATTAGCACATCGAATTTAGCGCTTATTATTTTGCGCTCATTCACAAACAATAACATGTTCGTAAAACTCGCAAAGTAGTTCCTTTAAATATTTCAACGGAAATTTCTAAAGGAATTCTTTGAGCAATTTCGCTTAATGTTTGGTAATTCCTAAGTTTTTTTTTTTCAATAATCTTTTTGGAAATATTTACGGCAGTTTATTTGGTTTGTTGATTCCAATTTCTTTGTCTTTTTTGGAATTTTCTTTGGTATTGCATCTGGAACTTCCTTCGCCAATATCTTAAAAACTTCTTAAGCGATTCTTTTGGCACTTTCTCCGTCAATATCTCTGAGAATTTGTTTAGATTTTTTTTTTTCAGAATTATATTTCAAAATCTTTACGACAATTCATGTGGTAATTCCAAGGACATTGCTTCAACAAAATCTTTGAGAGTTCCTTAACCCGGGAGCAGTCGCGTCGTGTACTGAGTACACGAAAAAAGCTCGCTGCTGGTACACAACGTGAGTGTGGTGTCGATGAGGGTGGCTGACGACGTGATTGCTCGAGTTATAAACAAGTCAAAATTGCTTCGATAAACTCTTTTGGGATTTTATTTGGAAATTTTTACGGGAATTTCCTTTTAAATTCCTTCGGCAATTTCTTTGAAAATCCCTTTAGAATGTCTTTGGGAGTTTTTTCTGTAATTTTATTTAAATTCCATTCCAAACTCCTTCGATAATCCCTTTGTGAGTTTCTTCAGTATTTTGTTTTGTTTTTTTTTTTCAGTAATTTTTTTGGTATCGATGTTCTACATCTCGATATTTCTCTCCATCTCGATGATTTGAACGAACCCTTCAGTCTGCATACGTTTTTCCTCTCTACATGTTGATATGTATCCCCTTATTTCGATATCTCCATATCTCGTTGCGATTGTTCTAGGTTTTCTCTCTATATGTCGATATGCAAATTTTCACAGATTACTAGGTCTCTTTTTCTAGGTGCAAAACATTCTGAGAATGCGAAGTGACATTTGTCAGTTTTTCCTAGTTGCAAAGATTTTTCCAATGTGTACATTACAAATCGGTTCTTCAATTAAATCTGTCCCTAACTCGATGGTCCCTTCATTATCGCGACATGGAAAGTCGACTGAAATTCCGTAATTTCTATAGGAGTTCGTACGACCATCGCTTTGAAAATTCTTAGCCTACAGTAATGCCTTTGAACGTTCTTCTAAAACATTTGGAGGAACTCCTTTGAAAATTCCTCGCGCCAGTATTTTGGAAATTTTTCGTGCCCCAGCATATTCTTCGGGATTGTTTTTGAACATTATCTTTCTAGTTTTTTTCGGGCATTGTTTCGAAAACGTCGTAGTCAATTTCTTCGGAAAACTATAAATTCCCGAATTTCTGAAGGAATTTGAAAAAGAATTGCCAATGATTTACTGATGAAAGTTGTAGAAAAAAGACAAAGGAAATTCTAGTTCTAGAAATTGAGAAATTTTCTAAGAAATTTAAAAAGATGTCTAAGCAATTGTCGAATAAATTTCCGGAAGAGTTATCGAATGACTTTACAAGAACTTTTGAAGAGAATTATCGTAACAATTTCCAAGCGAATTACCGGCAAATATTTCAAAAGAGTTGCTGAAAAAAAATTCCAAAAAAATATAACCTCAGAAATACACAAACAAATTTTCAAAGGCCTTTGCAAAGAATATATAAAGAGAATTTCGGTAGAAATCACACAGAATAACTGAATGAATGTGTTCACTTTCTGGCATCCCTCACTAAGTATTGAGTTTAATAGCACTTGCATCTTAAGCTTTTTCCCATAAAATCCCCCATTCAAATTCCTCAATGATCGAAACCGAGTTATTTAATTGCATGGATTAAAATATCACGACACCAGCACATATTAAATTCATTCAAACCAAACCAATCTCATCCTTTCGCTCGCGAGTACATACACAAGTACCGACCACTCATACACTACCATGGTAACCGAACGGACTGTTGCGCGCTACTTCCACTTCTGTTGCATATCGGTGAAAATGGTAGGTGAGTACAAGGATTATCTACATATAACAACAGCAGCAACAACAACAATGCTCTACATCATCGTTCGGTCGGTCTGTCGGTCGGTCTGTCGGTCGGTGGTAGCTATCCGAGAGCGAAAGAAAAAGTGACCACTATGTACCACAGCACGAGGATATGGATTGGAGGTGCGGAGGGGGAACTGGGTGTCTCTCATCGAATTCAAACCAGCTTGAATGGGTGGGTGGCTGGATTCATGCCAGAGACAATGGCGACAAAAACGATGACGTAATAGCTCATCTCGACGATGCCGCGCTGTCATTATACATAGAATGCCTAACCCACGCAACGACCTTATTCTCTTGGATGATTCTTTGATTTGCAGAATCAGAACAAAAAATTGATTCAAATTCCATCGGCCGGAAATATGCGATTCAAAGGCGCGTGATGCAAGGAGTGTAACCCGAAATTCCCCAGCGTTAGAAAAAAAAGCCCCAACGGTATAACCAAATTGGATTATTAATATTAAAAATTCAAAGGTAAACCAACAAGCAAGAACTTTAACATTACCTTCTCGAGTCTAGACGGGCTGTTGCGCTTGTTGCGTTACGTCGTCAGATTTGTATCCTTTTTTCAACAACGAGACAGAATGGATTCTGAGGGTTCTCACAAAAGCACGTAGTTCTCACACCTCACCAAGAACAGAATCATCCAATGCGTGGGGGAAAAGTATTCTGGAGTTCTTGCTCTCTTTTTCTTCCTCTGATTTGTCTCACTCTGCACTCGATGAAAATCTATTGGGATTTCACTCGGAAATTTCACCTTTTCGTCGCACCGTCGTCGCCTTTATATGGAGATGCTGATTAATATGAACACTCAATCTTAATTTTTTGATAGCCAAACTTTTGTTTCGGGGAATTTGTCACTAATGGAATCACCTTTCAATCAGAGATATTGGAGAATCACTTCCCAACTTTCACACAATTCATCAATAAATCAACAATTTGCTGGGTGCGATCTCAGCTTCTTTTCACTCAATGCACTCCCATGGAAAACTCCCTTCAAGCCTAAATCTATGCAATTTTCGGAACAACAGCGAACAACTCCACTCCGGGAACAACCAACACTTCACCGCGATAAAATCTCAACTTTTCCTCAACAGGCTAGTGATATTTCTTCCAAATTTTTCGATCACACTCGGCAGCAGCAGCAGCACTCCATCAGAACACTATGAACGGCGCCATTTTCCTCACTGAACTGACCTGAAGAAGAAAATTTTTTGTGAATGGTGTGGTTCTTAGAATCACCACCAACACCACCACCGCCACCCACTGGAGCCCTCTCTGGGACCCCGCACCCACTACTGCACTGGGTTCTCTCTCACGCGCTCGCAACTCTATGAAGGATTCACTCTCTTTCGTTTCGCTTCGGAACACCCACCGGCCACCCCACCAACATGGCATTGACAGTAACATCCGCGGAAGGTACAGTCGAGCCTCCTATGAGACTCCGGTACCCATTATCGCCCATGGTGTCTCTCACAATTCAAATCTTCATATAAATTTGTTATCAACAGTTACATTCTAATAAAAATAACGGGCTTGGTAGCCATTAGGTGATTCGTATGCAGAAGATCCTGGGTTCAATCCCTGGCCCGTCCCTTTCCTCCTACAGTGTATCTTTCTATATACTTTCTCTCTCCTATCTATTCTATATAACTCATATGTTCATAGCCATCGCTAGAACCAGAAACGGCTGAAAAGCCGTTTCTCCTCCTCCTCCTCCAGATAACGCCTACGAGTTATGCAATCAAGCGAACTGTGTCGCAAGTTTCTTCGTGATAATCACACGAATCTATCGCCTAACGCCTGGCATCCACGCACCAATACGTGAACCTTCTGCCAATAATTTCCCATGAACACTCCGACATCCGCATGAATTTGTGCAGACGCATGGGTACATATATCCAGTCTGCTGTGGTTACAAATGATTGCAATCATCACTTTCTTCCTCTTTCCCACATTGACCTGCAACCTGACGTGGCAGACGCCATTGTCGCCCAAAAATAGAAAGATCACCAACTCTCACACACTGAAGGTGCCCGCTAGTCCCTGGCAGATATCTCATTGGTACCTTGTGCGAGTGTAGCTGGTCTGGCGATACTAGAGTAGCATCCACGGGCGGTCAATCAAACTCAACTCAAACTCAACAGTCATATTCTAATAAAAATAAACATGATTTCGCGAAAGAAATCTGTGATGTTGTTCCAAAAAAATCTTCAACACTTGTTAAATGTCTCAATTTCTAAATCAACACAACTTCTTAACTACTTCTCGGTATGTGACCAAATTCAAACTTTGTTATTCAGTAAGACCACTCTAAGAAGGTCTGGCTTCGATTTCCGGTTGGTCCATGATCTTTTCGTAAGGAAGAACCCAAAACATTTTACTGGCTCTTGTAGCAGAACTCTTGTAAATATTAGAGGAAGGAATCCAGCATCAGAATAAATCCTAGAAGAAGATCCCGCAGAAATTTGTGGAGGAATCCCGGGAAAACTTCCAGGAAGAATGCCGAAGAGAACTCCGGAGGAATCCCTAAGAGATTCTCGAAAGGAGTCCCTGGAGATATCACTGAAAAAAAATCAGCTGGAATCCCAGCAGATATCCCGGAAAAGAATCCCGGGAGCAATCTTGTATGAAAGATTCGCTGAACATATTTTGTTTTGCTCTGAAAAATTTCAGAAGAAACCTAGAGATGAATACCAAGAATTGTCTCTGAAGGAATCTTGAGAAATTATTAAATGAATCGCAGAAGAAACCGCTGAAAGAATCCTCAGCGATATAACCCTGCAGAAAATCCGTGAAAACACATTACGAACTCACGGGAGAAATCTCTGAAGGAATACCTAAATGAATATCAGGAAGAATACCTGACAGAATGCCAGAAGGAATTCATAAAGCAATCCCGGGAGAATCCCTTGAAGAAATACCCAAATAAAATTGGGAAGGCTTCCTGAAAGAAGTCCCTTTGAATATCCTAGAGGAATTCCCGAAAGAATCCCGGGAAAGAATCATTGAAAAAATCCTGGAAGAACCCCTTAAGGAATCCCAGGGTAAATCCCTCAAGGAATCATTGAAGGCATCTGTGGATGATTCCCAAGAAAAATAATATAGGAATCCCGGGAAACGCCCTGCAGGGATTCTGAAAATAATCCCTGACGAAATCCTGAGAGGAATACCTGAAAAAATGACGAAAGGAGTTCCGGGAAACATCAATGAAGGAATGACGGAAATAAACCCTAGAGAAACCTCAACATAAAGAACCCCTAAATTAACCTTGGGAGGAATCTCTAAAAGAAACTACGTAAAAATAAATGACAATATCCCAGGAGATGTCAATTCTGGAAGGAATTCCTAATGGAAGCCCGGAAGAAATCCTATAAAAGTAATATGTTTAAAAAAAAATCCAGGAGAAATCTGTAAAGGAACGCCGGGAAGAATCCCTAAAAGGATCCTTCCTAGTAAATAAAAAACAATCTGGAGGGCAATCTCAAGAGGATCAAATCCTAGAGAAAAGCCGGGGAATAGTTCGTGAAAGAAGCCCGCTAGGAATCCCGGAGAAATCCCCAAAGTTATCATATGAGAAATCAATGAAGGAACCCCGAAAGAAATATTTTAAGTAATCTCTGAAAATATCCAGGAACAATTCCTAAATGAATTTCGGCAGAAATACTTGTAAAAATGCCGGGAGGAGTCCCGGGAGAAATCCCTAAAGGAATCCCGTTAAAAATCAATGAAGGAATCAATGACGTAAGGAATCTCCGTAAGAAAACATCCTTAAATGAATATTGGAAGAAATCCCTAAAAGAAACCACGTAAATTTTATGACGAAATTCAAGGTAATATCAATGAAGGAATTCTAGGGGGGGATTTCTAAAAGAAGCCTGAAAGGATTCTCAAAAAAAATGCTGGAAGAAATCCCTGGAAGAATTCTGGAGGAATCTCTGATGCAGTTCCAGGAATAATCCATGAAAAATCCCGGAAAAATCCATAAATAAATCCCGGGGAGAAATAAATGAAGGAATCCCGGGAGAAAGCCCCGAGTAATCCCTGATGCAAAACTCCAGGAGACTTTTTTAAAGAATTCCTCGAAGGAATCCCATTAGGGATCAATGAAGGAGAAATCTTGGGAGAAGCCGAGATGAAATAGCTTAGGGCTAAAAATCTCGTTAAAACAGATAAAAAAAAATCTTGGGAGAAATAGCTGACGGAATGCCGGAGGCATCTCTGAAAGAGTTATGGAGGAACCTCTGAAAGAACACCTGGTGGAATTTAGGGAGGTAAGTATCCTTGAAGGAATCGTATGAGGTATCCTGAGTGGAATACGTAAAGGATTCTCTAAAGGAACTACAAGACGAATCCTTGTAGGAATTCAAGGAGAAATTCATGTGGAATTATCGAAAGGAATTGCTGAATATTTGCTTAGATATATCCCCGTGGGAGGCGTTACATGTACACCGTGTCCAATAAGTTCTCATACAAAATACAAATTCAGAAATTATAATTTTATTTCACATCTGTTATACATATTTTCAAAATGAATGCATGTATTGAAGGGCCACATAATACTGATGCAATAAAGCATACGGTTTAGAATAACGTCATCTTCTATTTGTTTTTAGAAGCCTAGTAGTACACTTCCGTTTTCTGAAATCCGTTTGCTCCGGCACGCAAGAAAAATTTTCGAAAAGTTTTTCATTCTACGGTAGCTAAATAGAGTCCATTAGGTTAAATTTTGAGTTTTATCCCAAGTTTTGTACCAAATGGATATACTAAGGTTAAATGTAAGCAATTTTAATGATGATATGGTAAGAAATTTCCAAGTAAGCTAACTTGGGCTAATTTTCTTGAAAATGACCGTTATATTAAAGATAAACATCTTAAAACGTAAATTTTGAGCAAAATTTACCACAATAGGGACACAAGCATGTTTTGGAAGTGAGAATAATGTGAATCAACAAGATAATATGCAGCCATGCTTCGTTAACACAACAAATTTCATTAAAATAGATAAATGGACTGTTTTGTTTAATTTTCGTTTTATTTTGTACAACATAAAACGGCTTCGTACTTCACCAATACAGAATGTTATATTTTTTTCTCTTCTGGTCATAGTTGCTACTAGCAATGGTGAGGACAGGAACCTAATTTGTTTCAACTTAAAACCTTCACTCGTTAAAATGAGACGAAATACCAATGAAATGGCGTGCGTGCCAGCTGAAATGGACTTACGACACATAAGCGATCAGCAGAGAAGGATTAAGGACAATTAATTCCAAAACATATACTGTATTCGATCAGTGTTAGTTGACCTTTCAATAAATAAATTTCCTTTGAAATCCTAATTACAGATGTGAAATGAATTCAATTTGATTTTGTATGAGAACTTATTGGACACGGTGTAAACCAAAATATCCGTAATATTGATAACATCAAACGCGGTAATGTTTTACTGAAAATCTTTGACTCTTATATACTTGAAAGGTTTTGATGAAGACGTCATATTTATATCTCTTCGCTGAGTCGAGATATTAGCAAGAGTATTTTGTCACTCCAGTGCCACCTGTTCGAAAGGTTTCTAACCAATAATAACTACATTACCGAATAAAGTTTGGCCAAATAAACATTGTGTCATTATTAAAATTACAAGTTACAATAAAAAAAAACATATTTCAAGCCTTACTTTACCAAACACCGTATCTAACAAAATCAACGGAGAAAATCGGAGGGGAAGTTCGCTGTTCCCATAGCAACTCATACATTGAGCATTTCAGAAACGTGAATAATCCGGATATTTTTTCACAAATCATTCCCAAAGGTGAGTGATACAAGCAGTCTTATTCCAAATGTTTCATATACTCCTATTGCAGTTCCCTCTGGGAGTTTTTCAAGGATTTCAGGAAAATATATCTTCAATTATTTCTTTTTCATATTTCTCAAGATGTTCTGTGATCTCTCAAGAAGCTTTTTCCTGAAGTTTCTTCTGGAATCTAGAAAGTCACATCTGAAGTTTTTCGGAGATTTTGCAAAACTTTCCTGCGCTATTCCTGCTAGGGTTTCTTCTGGAATAGTTTCAAGACTTTTTCCTGTGATTCTGGCATTCATACATTTCTTTTGGGGTCCTCAAGATTTTTCTCTTCGATTTGCTTCTGTGTTCATACTACAAGTTCCTTCGGAGTTTTTTTTTCTGTAGATCTTTCTGAAATTTCTTCAGCAGTGCCCACCGGCATTTCTGAAGATTTTACTTTTGGAATCTTAGGAAGATCTACAGGAAGAATGTATGAAGGAATCCCAGAACAAAGTTCAGTAATTTAGGAAATTTCAGAAGAAAATCCAATAGAAAACTCAAACCGATCTCCTTGAGATTTTTTTCTTCAGAATTTTCCGTAAGGGGAATTTTCTGATAGAATCCCACACAAAATGTTGAAATCCCAAAGATAATTCATTAAGAAATATCAGAATAAAACATTCGGAGAAATCCCTGTTGAGACAGAAGGAACTCCAAGAGGAATACCAAAAGAACGTCAATGGGAAACTCCAGAAAGAAATATTTGAGGGATCTCAAAAAGATCTTCACGATGAATCGCAGAAGAAATTTCTAGAAAATCTGAGAAAATCTTAGGAAGATCTCCAGTGATTTCGTCTGAGGATCCTGCTGGAGCTCCTCCAGTAGTTCGTTGTGGATTTCCTTTTCCAGGAATTGCTTCTGGTATACTTCCATATATTTATCCTGCAATTTTTCAAGAAGATACTTCAGATATTCTGCAAAACTTTACTGTGCTATTCCTTCTAGAGTTTCTTCTGGAATAATTCCAGAAATATCTGCTATGATTCTGGAATTCATAAATTTCTTTTGGGGTCATCAAGAAGTTCCTCCTTGGATCCATCAAAGATTTGCTTCTGCGATCCCTCTGCAATTTCCTTCGGAGATTTTTTTTTGTATAAATTCTGGAATTTCTTCAGTAGTGCCGCCTGGTATTTCTGAAGAAGATATTAGGATCTACAGGAAGAATGTACAGAGGATCTACTGGATCAAACTGATCTCGTTGAGAAATGAATTTCTACAGAGAGAAGAACTTTCTCGAGGCATCTCACACAGTGTGAATGATTTGTAAAAGTATTGCAACATCCCAAAGATAACTCATTGAGAAATGTTGGAATAAAACTTTCAGAAAAGATCGTCGAGAAAAAAACATAAAAAAATATTTGAGGGATCTCAAAAAGATCTTCTGGATAATAAATCACAGAAGAAACTTCTGGAAGGATTCCTGAGAAATACTAATCATCAGGATCATGGCAATTTTTTCCTGGGGATCCTTCTGGGCGTGCTTCAGTAGTACTTTGTGGATTTTCTTTTTTCAGGAATAGGCTCCTAAAGTCCTATCGGGATTCTTGTTTTAAACCACAATATATGGTTCAAGAGTACATATTTACTCAATTTTTGACGTTTTTATTAACCGTAGTTGAAAATATATAATTTTTATTTTTTTGTCTCGTCCCTAGCTTATAACACATACTTTGAGTGATTTTTTTTCACCGTGTATGTCAGATAGGAACATTTTTGAAATCCCAGTGCGAAAAATGTCGAGCTCAGTCACACAAGGTTGACCTCAAATGTCAAAGTAGAACTATTTACCATTTTACTTATTTCAAATTTTCTCATTATTCCTTTGTTTTTCAAGTTCGACTTAAGTACAATTCCGATTAGAATACCATGCTTGATCGTATTATTCAATATAAGCGAGATTTCGTCTTTAATTTTAGGACCCTATTGCTTCTGGTTTACCTTCTGGTATTCTTCAAGAAGATTCTTCAGAGATTTTACAAGTTTCTTCTGGAATAATACCAGGAAATTCTCCTTTGATTCTGGAATTCATAAACTTCTTTTGGAATCCTCATGAAGTTTCTCGTCGGATTCTCCAAAGATTTGCTTCTGTGGTCCTTCTGCAAGTTATTTAGGAGATTTTATTCAGCACTGCCTGGTATTTCCTGGTACAGGCCGGACTCCATTATCCGGAGTCAGGTTCTGGCGCTTCCCAACATAATATCTCGGAAACGAAATGCTACGAGAAGCTGAAATGTTGACTGATCACTAACCAAAGTTAGCTTAACAACATGTCAAAATTTCAGCTTTATAGAGCAATCCGTTTCCCGGATATATATTTGAGAAGCAGCAGAACCCGACTCCGGATAATCGAGTCCGACCTGTATTTCTAAAGAAGTTACTTTTGGATTTTTTCGGAGGATCTACAGGTAAATAATATGGAGAATCTACTGGATGAATCCAAAAACAATGTTTAGTATTTCCAGAAATCTCAAAAGAAAATGCAGTAGAAAACTAAAAACGATCTCCTTGAGAAATGAATTACTTCTAAGAGAAGAACTTTTTGAAGGAATCCCATACAAATTGTGTGGAGGAATTGTAGAAGTACCTTATTGAGAAATCTCAGAATAAAACTTTTGGAGATATTCCTGAAAAAATATCCGAATAAGTACGAAGGATTTCCTGAAAAAAATCAGAACCAAGATCAGGAAGTATACCAAAAGATACTACTGTAAGAATTCCAGATGGATCTTCAAATGTGTAAGATTCTCATTGAAAAAACTTCTTGAGGATACCCAGGAGGAACTCTGGAGCAGAAGATACAGAAGAAATATCTTGAGATATTTTTGAAGGAACTGCTAAGAATAATCCCGAAAACAGTTCCAGAAATAATACCGGAATGAGGCCCCGTTCATCTCAGCGAGAACACTTTAAGGAGTTTCAGACAGGTTGTCTGCTGGACTCCCAGAAGGAATTTCGGGAAAAATAACAGTAGCAACTCCTAGAAGATACTAGTTTGAAATGTTGCGAGGCAAGTTATAAAACTAACCACAAACTGACCACTAGGCCGTCCCTTATTTTGCAAAATTTAGAAATGCTATAAGTTCGTTAGTGGAAAATGATCGTTTTAGCTAAAAAATGATCGGGTCAAAATTTGAAGTCCGTATCTCAAGGCTAAGTGGTCCCTCAAGGGGCCTAAAGTTGTCAAAAAATGTATGGGACCAAAAAAACATGAAATTTTTTTCGACGAAACAAATACGGTATTCCACTAAAACCGGTGATTTTACGTCCCTAAAGGGCCAAAAATGTGCTTAGATTTGCGATATCTCTACTCGTTTCCAAGATATTGACAAAAAACAACTGAAAAATCGGCATTTTTGACCATTTTTTTAGATTCCGAAGGAAACTTACCCTATTTTGTTCAATAACTCAAAAACGAGTAGAGATATTGCAAATCTAAGCACATTTTTGGCCCTTTAGGGTCCTAAAATCACCGGTTTTAGTAGAATAGCGTATTTTTTCGTCGAAAAAAATTTCGTGTTTTTTTGGTCCCATACAATTTTTGACAACTTTAGGCCCCTTGAGGGACCACTTAGCCTTGAGATACGGACTTCAAATTTTGACACGATCATTTTTTAGCTAAAACGATCATTTTCCACTAACGAACTTATAACATTTCTAAATTTTTCAAAATAAGGGACGGCCTACTGACCACTTCCCCAGGGAAACCAGGATCCCGGAAGGTTCCAGAATGTGGCCAATTGGATCAAAAATGCTCTGAACAACCTTTCAATGAATTTATCTCGAAGTTTGACGTGTCGCAAGGCAGGTCTGAAAACTTGGCCGGAAAGTTTGTGGGAGATAGCTATAGGGATGTCCATTTTTATACTTCTAATTACATAACTGCATTTATCAGACGTAACTCAACAAAAATTGCAATCCTACAGAAATACATCGAAAAACATCCCCAAATTCGTGACGTGGAAAATGCTAAATTTGCCCCTTCTTTCCAGAGATGTCTCCAGCGATTCCCCCAAGAATACTTTCTGGGATTGCTCCAGGAATTCATACTGAGATTTACACTATACATTTCCTGCTGAAATTGCTTCAGCAATAGGAAGCAATCAGTGAAGTACTAGATTGAAAGTAGTGAGCTGGATTTTTGTATGGTGAGATGATCAATAGGAGGCAATCAGTGAAGTACTAGATTGAAAGTAGTAAGCTAGATTTTTGTATGGTGAGATGATCAATTCTCCATTTCTGCAATGAAATGGTGCAAACAGCGTGGGTTATATGATTTCTTGCCTAATTTGATGCGGTTTGAGCAAAAGTTTGGGTTACTGTGTTGTTGAAGTTGCAAGAAATAAATAATACAACAACACAGTTACCTAAACTTTTGCTCAACCAGCATCAAATCAGGCAAGAAATCATATAACCCACCCTGTTTGCACCATTTCATTGCAGAAATGGAGAATTGATCATCTCACCATACAAAAATCCAGCTCACTACTTTCAATCTAGTACTTCACTGATTGCCTCCTATTCTCCGTTTCTGCAAAGAAATGCTGCAAACAGCGTGGGTTATATGATTTCTTGCCTAATTTGATGCTGTTTGAGCAAAACTTTGGGTAACTGTGTTGTTGAAGTTGCAAGAAATAAATAATACAACAACACAGTTACCTAAACTTTTGCTCAAACAGCATTAAATTAGGCAAGAAATCAAATAACCCAAGCTGTTTGCACCATTTCATTGCAAAAACGGAGAATGGGGTACGTTCGGTGTAGTACTAGATGTGTAGTAATGAGCTGAATTTTTGTATGGTGAGAAGGTCATTTCTCCGTTTCTGCAATGAAATGGTGCAAAAAGCGTGGGTATTATGATTCCTTACCTAATTTGATGCTGTTTGAGCAAAACTTTGGATAACTATGTTATTTATATTGCAAGTAATGGAGAAAACAACAACACTGTTGCCCAAAGTTTTGCTCAAACAGCATCAAATTAGGCAAGGAATCATAATACCCACGCTTTTTTCACCATTTAATTGCAGAAACGGAGAATTGACCTTCTCACCATACTAAAATTCAGCTCATTACTACAAATCTAGTACTTCACCGATCTATCCTATTGATCATCTCACCATACAAAAATCCAGCTCACTATTTTCAATCTAGTACTTCACTGATTGCTTCCTATTGCTGTCGATATTCTTCAACGGATTTCTCAAAAAATTCCTCCATCAAATTGGCTCTGGGCTTTTTATTTCATAAATTTCACCATTCCTCTTGGAATTGCTCCAAGAACTTCTAATAGGTAGCAATCAGTGAAGTACTAGATTGAAAGTAGTGAGCTGGATTTTTGTATGGTGAGATGATCAGTTCTCCATTTCTGTAATGAAATGGTACAAACAGCATGGGTTATATGATTTCTTGACTAATTTGATGATATTTGAGCAAAAGTTTGGGTAACTGTGTTGTCGTATTATTTATTTCTTGCAACTTCAACAACACAGTTACGCAAAGTTTTGCTCAAATAGCATCAAATTAGTCAAGAAATCATATAACCCATGCTGTTTGTACCATTCCATTACAGAAATGGAGAACTGATCATCTCACCATACAAAAATCCAGCTCACTACTTTCAATCTAGTACTTCACTGATTGCTTTCTATTGAAATTCTTCAGAAAGTCGTGAAGGGATCCCTCCTGAAGTTCTTACTGCGAATGTTTCAGGAATCTCTACTGGTGTTCCTCCAGGAATTCCACCGGGACTTCCTTCTGGAATTCTCCTGCGGATTTCTACAAGAATCACATCAGACATTACCCTAAGAATTTTTCCATGCAGTCGATCTGTAATATTTCTCGAAGTTTTTATTGGAATTTCTTCAAGAACTCCTCTAGAAATTCCTGGAAATATTCCTAGATTTTTTTTTCAGCAATTTCTACAGGAACTCTTCTAGGAATGAATTCAGAAATTTCTATAGCGATTTCTCCGATAGTTTCTTCAGGAGTTACTCCGGCGATTTATCCAGGATATTGTCCATGAATATTCTTTGGGATTCTTTCAGGAATTCCTGCTGAGATTCTTTTAAAAATTCTACTGAAGTCCATCCAGATTTTTCCCAAGGGGTTTCAACCTCTATGCACGCTTTCAATTATTTCTCCCAGAATTACTCAAACAACTTATTCAAGAATTCCTCAGGGGATTTCTCAAGAATTTCTCCATATTAGTCGACAGGGCTTCCTCTTAGAATTTTCCGGGGTCTTTTCATGGCATTCCTCCAGGATTTCTCTTGGTAATCCTACAGAAATATCTAGCAAAAATGCCATAGAAATATTTCTCGAGATTTCTACAGGAAATTCCTCAAGAAATTTTTGCTGGGAATTCTCTTGCAATTCATGCTAAAATTTCTCAAGCCATTTCTGCTTGAACCCCTCCAGGAATTGCTCAAGAGAACCTTATTTCAGAAATTCCTCCGTGGATTTCTTCAGGAACTTCTACTGAAATCCTAACACGAATTTCTTCAGAGATCTCAATAGGAATTCCTCAAATTATTATTTCGAGAACTTCTCCAATGATTTATCCAGGTATTCCTCTAGGGATGCCTCTAGGCCTTTCTTCGGAGATTGCAGTTGCGATTCCTTCAGAAATTTATCAGGTATTTATCCGGCCGCGTCTCTGGAAGGTTATTCAGAAATGATGGTATTCTCCAGGGATTCCTCCAGTGATTCACCTTGAGATTTTTAGAGGTTTAGTGATCCCACGCTGTTGCATCACTTTAACTTTGACCACTATTTATGAATCACCGTGTTAATTAAAGGAGTAATTACAGATTAGGCTGCAGAAAATAGCATTACACTGAAGTTTTTTTTACGCGGTTTTTACGGTTTTTTTTTTACGCGGTACCGCATAAAAAACGCGTTATTTCAAAACCCGTCGTAAAAAAACGGTTTTTTTTTTCAAAAACACGCGCAAAATAGTCAGGATTACACCAAACGTAACTTGATTTTTTAAGACTTTTTTTTTTTAAATAACGCGTTTTTTTTTCAGTGTATTTCATTCACTAGACAACACAAATTGAGCCAAAACTTTCAGGGGTCATTACTTTGCACCACTACTTTTTGCTAACTGCTGCATGATTTGAAAATATATAATTTATTTTTTCTCATGTTTATCTTTTAGAAACTGAATTGATTAGAAGACAACGGCAAGATTGCAATTGACATTACCGTCTCATAGGAAACCCGACTGTTGTACACCATTCGCCCCCACCGAAAAAAAGCACTTACTCACTACTGTGTGACACCGAAGATAACTCGACGAACTCGCGCGACAACGCACCGCTTCCGACAACGACTCGACCGTCCGCGGACGATTGCTCCCAACGAATGAACGCGGTGGGACGGAAAATTGGATCATGATCCTTCGGAGAAGGAGGATATGTACACGGCGACCGAGCCGTGCTGCTCATACGATGCTCGCAGCTCAGTCAGCAGTAGGTGGGTAGGATTTGCTGTTGTCTCTGGTCTCTTCATCCTTGCAGTCGCTGATATGTCGCCACCACCCACCAACCCAAAACCACCACCCATCCATCAGAAATCAGATGAGTCGAGTGAGCATAGGGCACTTGCTGGCTTTGTTTAGTGTGCCCAACAGACCCTTTGATTTTGCTGGTAACGCTTTGTAATGAGAATCGCGTTACGAAACGTTTCACAGCAAAATCAAATGGGTCTGTTGGGCACACTAAACAAAGCCAGCAAGTGCCCTATGGGGCGGCTGGCTGTTCTCCCTCTCTCTCTCCGAAACGACACGATCTCTCCCGCACGCAAATGGCAATGTGAGTCATGTGGGTGGTTTGTTTGGGTGTGTGATGAGCTTACGAAGAGAGAAAGAAACTGCGAAAGCTGAGCGGACGCATGGTTGTTTGTGGGGTAGGGGTGAGTAACACGAACGTATCACACATGATTACGGAAGCAAAATGGGGCACGTTCGGTGTCGTACTAGATTTGTAGTAATGAGCTGAATTTTTGTATGGTGAGAAGGTCAATTCTCCGTTTCTGCAAAGAAATGGTGCAAAAAGCGTGGGTATTATAATTCCTTGCTTAATTTGACGCTGTTTGAGCAAAACTTTGGATAACTATGTTGTTTATGTTGCAAGAAATGGAGAAAACAACAACTTTGTTGCCCAAAGTTTTGCTCAAACAGCATCAAATTAGGCAAGGAATCACAATACCCACGCTTTTTGCACCATTTCATTGCAGAAACGGAGAATTGGCCTTCTCACCATACTAAAATTCAGCTCATTACTACAAATCTAGTACTCCACCTATCTGTCCTATTGCTCAAGATACAGTGGCTTTTTTATTTGCGGCTATCTTATGGTCATACAATTTTTTAGTCGTTATTATTTTATTTTACCTGACGTTTCGACCATTGGGTGTGGCCTAAAGTTTTGTGTGGAAAACAGTTTTGTACAAATGCTTTGTAGGACACAATCGGTGAAGTACTAGAATAGGACGCAAACAGTGAAGTACTAGATTGAAAATAGTGAGCTGGATTTTTGCATGGTGACCAATCTCCATTTCTGCAATAAGATTTTGCAAGATGTCGTCACGAATGAACGTTCAGTTCATTCTCGTTCGTCCCTTCCTTTTCCCTCTCACGCGAATTTTGACAGTTTCCGGTGGTTTGTTTTGATTCCCATTCGTTGCCGTTCTTTTCTCTCTCAGGGAGAAAATTGAGGTTAACTTTCTATGCAAAACTCTATGAAATGGTGCAAACAGCGTGGGTATTATGATTTCTTGACTAATTTGATGTTGTTTGAGCTAAAGTTTGGGTAACTGTGTTGTTGTATTATTTATTCATTTAGTGGCAAAGGTACTTTGAAAGTCAATTGACTTTGCACCTGGTGCACCTGTTCCGCCCATCCCAAGCAGAAGGGCATACCTTACAAATACCATGCGAAGAGCAGCATGTGCTCTAATATCTAAAATTGTTATTGCTGCGTTATTCTATGAAATGTTATAAGAACATCACAATAACAGTAGGAGGTATTTGAGCAGAGTTTGGTATTGATGTAGTATTTGTTGGTTCAGCAGTGGAAATAACCGAAGAACAAGATTTGTTATTGCATCATGAAGTCAACGATCAAATGAAACATTTAATAACAAGAAATGTTATTAGTTTGTTATTCAATAACTTTGGGATAACAAATACAGCACTTGAAATTTTAGGTATGCATTCATTATTGAAATAACATGACTTGTTATTTTCTAGGTGTTGTTTATACTAAATTTTGGTATTCGTTTTTGTTATTTTGCCTCTTATTACCACCTAATGAAGGGCATATCAAGGTATGGTAGTATTAAAGATAAATACCTTGATATGTTATTCTCTTGTTATTTTCTTCTGCTCGGGATCATATTCTCCGTGCTCCACGCCTTCTTGTGCCAACCGGATCAGTAGCATACACCAATTTTGCCGAGTTGTTGTCCAGCCATTCTGCAACATGCCCTGCCCACCGTATCCTTCCGACCATCCGACTTACTTTAGCCACCTTCAGGATGCAGGTTTCGCCGTTCTTCTTCACACCACCAAAGATCGTCTTTAGCTTGCGTCGCTCGAAAACTCTGACAGCTTGCAGGATCTCCTCGAACGTAGTCGATGTCTCGTGTCCTAATGGAACCATCGGTTTTATTATCATTTTGTACATGCTCCATTTGATGCAGGTGTGAATCATTTTAGACCGCAGCTTGTAGTGTAGGCCCGACTTCCACTGAGGATGCGTTTACTTATCTTACCGGTCAGACTAAGGCCTGGATGACCTTTGCTGTACATAGATGTCGTCTCCATTCTACTCGGTTCATGGCTGTGTGTCTCCAGTTCCGCAATCTGCAAAGTGTCCGCAAATTGTCCTCCATTGATCGACCCACCTAGCTCGCTCCGCACCGCATCTTCTTGTACCGATAGAATGACTTTCGAGAACCATTTTAGTAGGGTGCTATCAAACATCTTCATATCGAGACCTGCACCAAAGATTTTTAAGTATAATTAATTTATTATATTTGCCTGCACACCTAGTTTTCACGTAGTGGACGATGATTGGTTCTCTCAGCCGCTGATGAAGCGCGTGCCCAACTAACAATCACTCATTTAACAGGCACCATTATGAAGAATTAATTCAGCATAATGTTGAGGAACATTTGAATTATTTTCACGTACAACCTATGTTTGGGGTTTGTTCACACAAATTTGGAGAAGTTTTAAAGCATCATGTTGTGCACCAACTTAATTTTTTGTTGTTCAAAGCATTTTACAAATGTACAAGAAAGTTGTTATTAAGCTTTTTTAAAAAACTGAAAATAAACAAAATGCTAAAATGTTGTACTCTCACGAGAGTAATAATTTGCTCTCATGTTGAGAACACTTATTATGAAATAAGAATTACATATAAAATTACCTAAATCCGGATTAGAACTCGAGACCTGTCGATTGCCAGCCGCATGCCTTCCTATCTGCGCCATCCTAGAGATGGTGAGATGCAGCACCCAAAGCAAAACATAATCTTCCCATGACTCAATAATGATCACTCCTGAACTTGTGTTCAGCAGTGGTGAATTAGCACAGCACGTGGTAATCAACTGAACAACGCCTTATACTTCAACAGTTGTTCAGCCCAAAACACGTGTTTTCCATTCTGATTTCGCTGTCAGTATTTTTATCGCACGGTGAGAAAACTTGTATCGAATGCGGCCAAAAAGTGTTGGTCCTTTTTGAAGATATTGTTTCCGGACGAACTACCATAATAAAAATGTATTATACAATGGCGATTGGATGAATGATTGTATCATTCCATGTATGATCAAGATGATAGCCAGAAAGGGTTTTTTTTTTTGTCTGTATTAACGAGATTTTTAACCCTAGGCTAGTTCATCTCGGGACCCACGTTTTACTTTCCTTCCGAAGGAAGAACCCACATTTTTGTGAGTATGTCGGGAGTGGGATTCGATCCCAGGTCCTCGGCGTGATAGTCAAGTGTTCTAACCATCACACCAGGTCCGCTCCACCCAGAAAGGGTTATTAAGCACGTTGTATCATATTTTTCTATTCGGGTAATTCCGATATGCATATGTTTCTATTTTTATTATTAAATATCGATCTTTAAAAATGTATGACAATATGTGGTGCGGTATGGTCTTGGACATGGTGCATTCACAGCATCTGTTCAGGTAATCTACTCATGCTTAGTCGAAGATCCGTTAAGCATTTTTTTATTTATGCTTTTGTCATGGGATCTTGATATTATGTTTAATAAATAGTGCATAAGGATGTTTAGGGATATTTGAAATGTGTCGATTTCTGAATGCTGTTTGGTTATCTAGGTGAATGTGGGAACAATATTCAGTAAACACGACAGCACTGCAATGTCAAATGCATCGATCCAAGCGTCTCGTACAACCGAACTGCTGCGGAAGATAAAAAATAATAATAATCAAAGTGCAAGATATCTTGTTAGAGATCAATAATAATAAATAAATGCCTCATTTTTACGTTGATTACGTCGCTTGGCACTCAATGTTAAACTACATAATTCTATTCTGTTTTATTTTATGTGATTCGTTTAAAACTTTGGATCTTTAATAACTTGGTTGTCTAAACAGTTTTAGCCATGGTTTATTCCATAATCCGAACAAAGTTCCGAGTCAAACTATGACGGGCTGAAGGCGTTTATTTGACCAAACGAAACTTTGGACAACAGTGTTGTTGTTTTCTCAATTTCTTGCAACATAAACAACATAGTTACCCAAAGTTTTGCTCAAATAGCATCAAATTGGGCTAGGAATCATAATACCCACACTTTTTGCATCATTTCATTGCAGAAACGGAGAAATGACCTTCTCACCATACTAAAATTCAGCTCATTACTACAAATCTAGTACTACACCGAACGTGCCCCATTGACCAATTAACCATTTGATTGCTTAAAAAAAATATTTCCTTGCTTAATGGCTTGCTGTCAAAAGAGCCAAAAATTGCATATTTTGCCCTATAAATTGAGGTATAGCTCAAAATTGTGACGTGTTAGAGCAAATCTGAGCCCGGATTCGGATTCAGCGGCCCAAAATCCTTCGGAGACACATAAGTTTGCTCTTGAGACAAAAAATGTTGCGCTGTGTATTTTATCATAAAAATTACTTTTAGTTTAATACGGTCGAACAAACGTGATGATATGATACTAGCCATGGGGTGCAAAATGGATACCAAATCCAAGAATCAAGTAAAAACTTCCTTGGAGCTCAAAATTATACGATGTGCCGACTAGTGACGAGAACATAAAAATTTCTTGACACAGGTCAGAAGTGCTTAACCTGCGGAATCACGAAACCGATCCTTGTGGTTTGTCGCCAGATTACTAGCCAGGTTATGTAATTGTACACTTTTGGCCAAATAGAATCACAACAGAGTTCTCACAAAGCTCTGGCTCGTCCAGAATAGTACCAGATCAAACCTGGGGTGAACGACATCGTGTAGTTGATTGAGAAGGGTTATTTCCATCCGATACGGGTTTGAAACGGTACCGCTGTACATCCCCATGGGAACCTTGCAAGGTACATTACATTGAAATGAGATTTGCGGCTGGCTAAACAATAAAATTATGTAATAAAGTATTCAGAGCTGAAATATTTAATTTCTGTTCTTAAATGTAGTAATACTTTTCCCTAACAGTCCGCAAACGTCCGCAAACAATCTATGCACGGAGCACACCGCCGGTCGGTACGTTTTATGAAGTTATTTATAATCATCTCTAAAGTTCTGCCCTTGATGAATTCGCACGTTGACTGAGCTCGTAATAGGGGAACCAACGTATTTTGGACACAGCGTTACGCCAATATATTTTGGACACTTCCATTTGTTTTTGCCGTAAGTGTCCAAAAATATTGGCGCGTTGCTGTGTCCAAAATATGTTGGTTCCCCTACAAAGGGAAAGAGGAGAGGTCTACCAATGTCATATATATTTGTTCTTCAGAGATATTAAAAGCAGGTATTTCGTCCATGGAAATACTACGCCATTATGCCCTATGCCGTAATGAAATTGGTGCACAAGTCCGATGGGGTTCGGTGAGATTTTGGTATTATCTGTACAGCTCTGTGCATCATTAATGTGAATTGCCCTCAAATGGATCAAATGACCAAGAATTTTCCAGGAGTTCAACAACAGCTTCCGATATAAATGGTAATCCTGTTAACTGTGCCTAGAATGGGGCACGTTCGGTGTAGTACTAGGTTTGTAATGATGAGCTGAATTTTAGTATGGTGAGAAGGTCAATAGGACAGATCGGAGAAGTACTAGATTTGTAGTAATGAGCTAAATTTTAGTATGGTGAGAAGGTCAATTCTCCGTTTTTGCAATAAAATAGTGCAAAAAGCGTGGGTATTATGATTCCTGGCCTAATTTAATGCTATTTGAGCAAAACTATGGGCAACAGTGTTGTTATTTTCTCCATTTCTTGCAACATACACAACATAGTTATCCAAAGTTTTGCTCAAACAGCATCAAATAGGAAGCAATCAGTGAAGTACTAGATTGAAAGTAGTGAGCTGGATTTCTGTATGGTGAGATGATCAGTTCTCCATTTCTGTAATGAAATGGTACAAACAGCGTGGGTTATATGATTTATTGACTAATTTGATGCTATTTGAGCAAAAGTTTGGGTAACTGTGTTGTTGTGTTATTTATTTCTTGCAACTTCAACAACACGGTTATCAAAACTTTTGCTAAAACAGCATCAAATTAGTCAAGAAATCATATAACCCACGCTGTTTGCACCATTTCATTGCAGAAATGGAGAACTGATCATCTCACCATACAAAAATCCAGCTCACTACTTTCAATCTAGTACTTCACTGATTGCGTCCTATTAGGTAAGGAATCATAATACCCACGCTTTTTGCACCATTTCATTGCAGAAACGGAGAATTGACCTTCTCACCATACTAAAATTCAGCTCATTACTACAAATCTAGTACTACACCGAACGTGCTCCATAGGACAGATTGGTGAAGTACTAGATTTGTAGTAATGAGCTAAATTTTAGTATGATGAGAGGGTCAATTCTCCGTTTCTGCAGTGAACTGGTGCAAAAAGCGCGGGTATTATGATTCCTTGTCTAATTTAATGCTGTTTGAGCAAAACTTTGAGCAACACTGTTGTTGTTTTCTCCATTTCTTGCAACATAAAAAACATAGTTATCCAAATTAGGCCAGGAATCATAATACCCACGCTTTTTGCACCATTTCATTTCAGAAACGGAGAATTTATCTTCTCACCATACTAAAATTCAGCTCATTACTACAAATCTAGTACTACACCAAACGTGCCCCATTCTCTGTTTCTGCAGTGAAATGTTGCAAAAAGCGTGGGTATTATGATTCCTTGCCTAATTTGATGCTGTTTGAGTAAAACTTGGACGTCTGTTCTCTGTGCTGTAACCCTCTGCGAGATACGAAGGTACTCGAGAGTGTCCCTGATACTCGAACTACGCACATCACTCGATCCATCGCCGCCTTGATCAATCGTAACTGCACGTAGCTGTGTTGTAGTACTATTTATTTCTTGCAACTTCGACAATACGGTCTGCCAAACCTCCAAACTTTGCAAGAAATCATAATACCCACGCTGTTTGCACCATGTCATTGCTAAAATAGAGATTTAATTCTGTTTGAGCAAAATTTTGGGCACAGAGAAACAGACGCCACACTCTACTCGCTTCCCATCGATTACCTTTTTAACGGTTGATTCAAATATTCGGTAGCTGGTCAATGGGATACGTTCGGTGTAGTCAGGCCTGAATTAAGGAGTGTGGGGGCCCATATAGCCGAGGCGGTAAACGCACGGGTATTCAGCATGACCATGCTGAGGGTGACGGGTTCGATTCCCGGTCGGTCCAGGATCTTTTCGTAAAGGAAATTTCTTTGACTTCCTTGGGCATAGAGTATCTTCGTGCCTGCCACACGATATACGCATGCAAAATGGTCATTGGCAGAGGAAGCTCTCAGTTAATAACTGTGGAAGTGCTCATAGAACACTAAGCTGAGAGGCAGGCTTTGTCCCAATGAGGACGTTACGCCAAGAAGAGAGAGAGAGAGGGGCCCGGGGCCAGAACTGATGTGGAGGCCCCTCGAAGCGATGGGCAAAAAAGTTTTTCCTTGTTTTTGAGCAGTACTTGAGCAATATGAAAAATAAAGTTAAGGGAGCATCCTCTAAGTACGTCACGACAAAATTGGAAACGACCCCCTCCCTCCTCCCTTCGTACGGGTTTTCCTATACCTGATACATTGCTTGTCACACATGCACAAACCCCCTCCCCCTAGGACCGTGACGTACTTAATGGACGGCCCCTAATTAGTAGCAACCAAAAATGGTTTTTGTGGAGCCCCGGGGTCCTGATCCATCTCCCCCACCCTGCCCTTTCTTAGATTCTTAGAAATGGTGCAAAAAGTGTGGGTATTATGATTCCTTGCCAAATTTGATACTGTTTCTGCAAAATTTTGTATAACTATGTTGTTTATGTTGCAAGAAATGGGGAAAACAACAACACTGTTGCCCAAAGTTCTGCTTAAAGCACGCGACCATCACGCCGAGGACCTGGGATCGAATCCCACTCCCGACATACTCACAAAATGTGGGTTCTTCCTTCGGAAGGGAAGTAAAGCGTGGGTCCCGAGATGAAATAGCCTAGGGTTAAAAATCTTGTTAATACAGACAAAAAAAAGTGGGTATTATGATTCCTTGCCTAATTTGATGCTGTTTGAGCAAAACTTTGGGCAACAGTGTTGTTGTTTTCTCCATTTCTTGCAACATAACCAACATAGTTAACCAAAGTTTTGCTCAAACAGCATCAAATTAGGCAAGGAATCATAATACCCACGCTTTTTGCACCATTTCATTGCAGAAACGGAGAATAGGAAGCAATCAGTGAAGTACTAGATTGAAAGTAGTGAGCTGGATTTTTGTATGGTGAGATGATCAATTCTCCGTTTCTGCAAAGAAATGCTGCAAACAGCGTGGGTTATATGATTTCTTGCCTAATTTGATGCTGTTTGAGCAAAACTTTGGGTAACTGTGTTGTTGAAGTTGCAAGAAATAAATAATACAACAACACAGTTACCCAAACTTTTGCTCGAACAGCATCAAATTAGGCAAGAAATCATATAATCCAAGCTGTTTGCACCATTTCATTGCAGAAACGGAGAATAGGGTCCAAAAATTAAAGACGAAATCTCGCTTATATTAAATAATACGATCAAGCATGGTATTCTAATCGGAACTGTACTTTACTCGAACTTGAAAAACAAAGGAATAATGAGAAAATTCAAAATAAGTAAAATGGTAATTAGTTCTACTTTGACATTTGAGGTCAACCTTGTGTGACTGAGCTCGACATTTTTCGCACTGGGATTTCAAAAATGTTCCTATCTGACGTACACGGTGAAAAAAAAATCACTCAAAGTATGTGTTATAAGCTAAGGACGCGACAAAAGGCTAAAAAATAAAAATTATATATTTTCAACTACGGTTATTAAAAACGTCAAAAAATGAGTAAATATGTACTCTTGAACCATATTATGCCTCTCAAGAAAAATCAGATTATGGCGATTATCTGCCTCTGGCTTCTGATATAAGCGCGGCAGTCACTAATCATAACAGCGTCACCAGATTTAAAAGTATTTAATTCCATTATATGGGGATTGACAGCAAGAACACTCATTCCACTGAGCCACTCTTGCCGTTCGTCACAAATACATTCAAAAATATCTGTCACTTCGCGAAACCCACGTGCTTTTGTTTTTGGCGGGAACACTTTTTCTTTTGTTTTGCCTTGCGACTGTCATGCGGCGGTATGCCTTGCGAGCGTACGACCGCCGCAGGACTCTAATAAAAGATAAGCGCGACAATATATTGTGGTTTAAAACAAGAATCCCGATAGGACTTTAGGAGCCTATAGGACGCAATCAGTGAAGTACTAGATTGAAAGTAGTGAGCTGAATTTTTGTATGGTGAGATGATCAGTTCTCATTTTCTGCAATGAAATGGTGCAAACAGCGTGAGTTATATGGTTTCTTGCCTAATTTAATGCTGCTTGAGCAAAAGTTTGGGTAACTGTGTTGTTGTATTATTTATTTCTTGCAACTTCAACAGCACGGTTATCCAAAGTTTTGCTCAAACATCATCAAATTAGTCAAGAAATCATATAACCCTCGCTGTTTGCACCATTTCTTTGCAGAAATGCAGATCTGATCATCTCACCACAGACAAACAGACGTAACACTCTTATAATTCCCATCGTACACCGATTTAACGGTCAATTTCAAAATTTGATAGTTGGCCAACTGCCCACCTGTGGCGCTCGCTTCGTTTTTGTTCGAGTTTGACGTTTGCCCATTACCGCCACCTAGTTGATGGTTGGCCAAACTCAGTCTTTTTAGCATTGGGCGAACATGATTCGGTGATTATTATTTAAATCGAAAAATGTTCGCAGTGTTACGTCTGTTTGTCTGTGATCTCACCATACAAAAATCCAGCTCACTACTTTCAATCTAGTACTTCACTGATTGCGTCCTATAGGGCAGATAGGTGAAGTACTAGATTTGTAGTAATGAGCTGAATTTTAGTATGGTGAGAAGGTCAATTCTCCGTTTCTGCAATGAAATGGTGCGAAAAGCGTGGGTATTATGATTCCTTGCCTAATTTGATGCTGTTTGAGCAAAACTTTGGTCAACAGTGTTGTTGTTTTCTCCATTTCTTGCAACATAAACAACACAGTTATCCAAAGTTTTGCTCAAACAGCATCAAATTAGGCAAGGAATCATAATACCCACGCTTTTCGCACCATTTCCTTGCAGAAACGGAGAATTGACCTTCTCACCATACAAAAATTCAGCTCATTACTACAAATCTAGTACTACACCGAACGTGCCCCATTATTGATTATCTCACCATACAAAAATCCAGCTCACTACTTTCAATCTAGTACTTCACTGATTGCTTCCTATTGACCTTCTCACCATACAAAAAATCAGCTCATTACTACAAATCTAGTACTACACCGATTTGTCCTATTAGGCACGTTCGGTGTAGTACTAAATTTGTAGCAATGAGCTGAATTTGAGTATGGTGAGAAGGTCAAATCTCCGTTTCTGCAATGAAATGGTGCAAAAAGAGTGGGTATTACAAGGTTCTTCATTAGCGCAAAAGCATTCAAGGAAAAAACCCCACTGGGCACGTGCGGCACACCTTCGACACGTCCGGCACACACTGAAAATCATCCGGCACAGTTTTGGCACACGCTCAAAAATATAGACTGTTTCAGAAATTATAAATACACTAACGATTGACTGCCATTTCAATTTGAGCACAATATCCAAAAAAGTTTCTTCTAGCTCTTATAGCAAGCATAATAACGAAGCGAATAATACCAATTTTGTTGATGTTTCTTGTAAAAGTTTAAAAGCAGGGCTCTGTAAACTAGATGATTAAAATTTTAAGTTGCACAAAGTGGTCAAAAACTGTAGCATAGTAGAAAAGAAAAAAATCTCACAAATCAAATATTTAATTTCCAAACATAATAAAAATTACTATATTGATAAGAAAAGATGTTTTTCGATTGGTAAGAGTAATTTTCACTGGAATATGTGATCATGAACCACCATTACAGGCCTTCTCAATGCAAAAGTTTTTGTTTCAAATTTCTCAACAACACCAGTAGCAACTAACGTTGAGTATACGAATGACTTAATCACTGTTTACTGCATTCGTTTTTATGCTATAACAAGCTTTGCCATCTGAAGGATCGAATGAGTTGAAAAAATAAATTTGTTTCAATAAAATGCGTTAAGGAAAGCTAAGAAACTGTGTGGTAGTTCTTATGTTTCGTAGAAAACCTTAAAAAAATAAGAAACATGATCTCAGAAAAAATGTTGTGGAAATGCCTTTATCGATTTTTCAAAGATTTTGATCAAAGCATTCCTTAGATAACTTGTTAAGAAAGCGAATGTGATAAAAATTTAGATAATTTTTGGTATTTAGTGATAAATAATGTTGAAATCATTAAAAAACACCTTTGTGCAAATTCAAATTTGAAGAATAAAGTTAATAGGACAGATCGGTGAAGTACAAGGGGGAGACGCTGAGCACATCTTTACTTGCGCCAATTATTTTCAGTGTGCCACCGGGTATTGAATTGTGCCTCAGTGTGCCCCGAAGTGCCACTGCTTGATGATTCAGATTTTGCTTGGCAACTACCAAGACAACCAACTGTTTGTTTTCATTTTGCAGGTCAAATGCACATGGTTGCCTAGTTTTTTCACCCAAACTCAAGTGTCAAAATTGTGCCTCAGAGTGCCTCGGTGTGCCACACAGCGTATAAGACGGTGTGCTTGGCACCTCTTGGCACAATGTTCCAAGCGACTAGCCCCTTGGTGAAGTACTAGATTTGTAGTAATGAGCTGAATTTTAGTATTGTTAGCAGTGTTACGTCAGTGTTAGCAGTGTTACGTCTGTTTGTCTGTGATCTCACCATACAAAAATCCAGCTCACTACTTTCAATCTAGTACTTCACTGATTGCGTCCTATAGGGCAGATAGGTGAAGTACTAGATTTGTAGTAATGAGCTGAATTTTAGTATGGTGAGAAGGTCAATTCTCCGTTTCTGCAATGAAATGGTGCGAAAAGCGTGGGTATTATGATTCCTTGCCTAATTTGATGCTGTTTGAGCAAAACTTTGGTCAACAGTGTTGTTGTTTTCTCCATTTCTTGCAACATAAACAACACAGTTATCCAAAGTTTTGCTCAAACAGCATCAAATTAGGCAAGGAATCATAATACCCACGCTTTTCGCACCATTTCCTTGCAGAAACGGAGAATTGACCTTCTCACCATACAAAAATTCAGCTCATTACTACAAATCTAGTACTACACCGAACGTGCCCCATTGATTATCTCACCATACAAAAATCCAGCTCACTACTTTCAATCTAGTACTTCACTGATTGCTTCCTATTGACCTTCTCACCATACAAAAAATCAGCTCATTACTACAAATCTAGTACTACACCGATTTGTCCTATTAGGCACGTTCGGTGTAGTACTAAATTTGTAGCAATGAGCTGAATTTGAGTATGGTGAGAAGGTCAAATCTCCGTTTCTGCAATGAAATGGTGCAAAAAGAGTGGGTATTACAAGGTTCTTCATTAGCGCAAAAGCATTCAAGGAAAAAACCCCACTGGGCACGTGCGGCACACCTTCGACACGTCCGGCACACACTGAAAATCATCCGGCACAGTTTTGGCACACGCTCAAAAATATAGACTGTTTCAGAAATTATAAATACACTAACGATTGACTGCCATTTCAATTTGAGCACAATATCCAAAAAAGTTTCTTCTAGCTCTTATAGCAAGCATAATAACGAAGCGAATAATACCAATTTTGTTGATGTTTCTTGTAAAAGTTTAAAAGCAGGGCTCTGTAAACTAGATGATTAAAATTTTAAGTTGCACAAAGTGGTCAAAAACTGTAGCATAGTAGAAAAGAAAAAAATCTCACAAATCAAATATTTAATTTCCAAACATAATAAAAATTACTATATTGATAAGAAAAGATGTTTTTCGATTGGTAAGAGTAATTTTCACTGGAATATGTGATCATGAACCACCATTACAGGCCTTCTCAATGCAAAAGTTTTTGTTTCAAATTTCTCAACAACACCAGTAGCAACTAACGTTGAGTATACGAATGACTTAATCACTGTTTACTGCATTCGTTTTTATGCTATAACAAGCTTTGCCATCTGAAGGATCGAATGAGTTGAAAAAATAAATTTGTTTCAATAAAATGCGTTAAGGAAAGCTAAGAAACTGTGTGGTAGTTCTTATGTTTCGTAGAAAACCTTAAAAAAATAAGAAACATGATCTCAGAAAAAATGTTGTGGAAATGCCTTTATCGATTTTTCAAAGATTTTGATCAAAGCATTCCTTAGATAACTTGTTAAGAAAGCGAATGTGATAAAAATTTAGATAATTTTTGGTATTTAGTGATAAATAATGTTGAAATCATTAAAAAACACCTTTGTGCAAATTCAAATTTGAAGAATAAAGTTAATAGGACAGATCGGTGAAGTACAAGGGGGAGACGCTGAGCACATCTTTACTTGCGCCAATTATTTTCAGTGTGCCACCGGGTATTGAATTGTGCCTCAGTGTGCCCCGAAGTGCCACTGCTTGATGATTCAGATTTTGCTTGGCAACTACCAAGACAACCAACTGTTTGTTTTCATTTTGCAGGTCAAATGCACATGGTTGCCTAGTTTTTTCACCCAAACTCAAGTGTCAAAATTGTGCCTCAGAGTGCCTCGGTGTGCCACACAGCGTATAAGACGGTGTGCTTGGCACCTCTTGGCACAATGTTCCAAGCGACTAGCCCCTTGGTGAAGTACTAGATTTGTAGTAATGAGCTGAATTTTAGTATGGTGAGAAGGTCAATAGGGTCCTAAAATGAAAAATATTTTCCCGCTTTTGGTGCATAACACGAAAGAGCTTGGTTTTCTGATCTCAATGGTAATTTTTCCGAACTTGAACAATAACAGAATAGTTAATAAACTCGAAAATAAAATAATGATGAGCAAGTCTTGTTTGACATTCGAGGTCAACCTTGACGTAACGAAAGTGAAACGGCGGGTTGCAAAAGACACCACATTGGCTCACTTTTGACAACAAATGTTCCTGTTTGACATACACGGTAAACAAAATTTACCCAAAATTGAGTGCTAAACAAGGAGTGTTGCAAAAATTATTAAAATTTTTGAAAATATATTTTATGGGCTTTACCTAATAGGAATACTTAAAAAATGAGTAAACATGTCGTTTTAATCAATGCTTGATCGAATTATGCAGAAATTGAGATAGGCCTTTAGGAGCCTATTCTCCGTTTCTGCAATGAAATGGTACAAAAAGCGTGGGTATTATTATTCCTTGCCTAATTTGATGCTGTTTGAGCAAAACTTTGGATAACTATGTTGTTTATGTTGCAAGAAATGGAGAAAACAACAACAGAGTCACCCAAAGTTCTGCTCAAACAGCATCAAATTAGGCAAGGAATAATAATACCCACGCTTTTTGCACCATTTCGTTGCAGAAACGGAGAATTGACCATCTCACCATACTAAAACTCAGCTCATTACTACAAATCTAGTACTACACCGAACGTGCCCCATTGTTAGAGAACTCGACCACTCTTCAAAATATCAAGACAATTGAAAGGAAATACAAAAATATGGAGTACAATATGCTATATTCTGAAATAAGTTGATAAAAATCATTAGAACAGTTCATGTTATTTAATAAACAAAGTGTATTTATAATTTCTGAAACAGTCTATAATGGCACAAACGAAGTGTGCTGAATGACCAACCCCTTGGGGTATTATCATTCCTTGCCTAATTTGATGCTGTTTGAGCAAAACTTTCGTGACTAATGTAACTTCTAAGTGTTACGTCTGTTTCTCTGTGCTAAGAGCTTTCATCTGAAAATCAATTCTGTTTAAAATTTGCCGACGATGTGGCGCTAGTGATCTTAGTAGCTTTCAGTTTAGTAAGCGTCATTTATCTCGCATTTTGGGCCACTAGAAAAAATACCGCTTCGGCAAAGTTGTTGAAATGACTATTTTGTAAATTGTAACCCTATATTGACTAAGCGACAATAAACGTGTAGCCCAGTTTCTTCGATAAGGGAACGTTTAAAAATTACGTCCAACATTTGGGGGAGGGGGGGGGGTGTCTAGAAAAGTGTGACAGTACGTATATTGGGTATAGGGAAATTGCGTGACAGAGGGGGGAGGGGAGTCTAAAAATCCCGAAAAACGATGGACGTAATTTTTGAATCTTCCCTAAAAGCAAACCCGAGCAACGCACGCGTTTTATTGATGCTCTGCAAATTTCCATACGATGCTTGCAAAGTGCACCCTGATGGTATCTTTCATCTTAACCTTGATCTTAACCCACGAGCGATCGCGCTATTGTATTTGGTACAACACGTTGAAAAAATCTCGCTTTTTGTACTCAACAACCGCGCGAATTACGGAAGGTTAACAGCACAGTGACTCAGAGTTGTGTTCAAATAGCGCATAATACCCACACTTTTAATGCCATATGGAATATTTCATTGCAGAAACGGAGAATGACCTTCTCACCATACAAATATTCATCTCATTATTATAAATCTAGTGCCTTACCGAACGTGCCCTTTAGAACCCAATGATTTGCAGTAAAATGTCCCTTCTAGTACTGCACAACTCCTAATCGAATCACCCCTTGCCATTACACCGCACGCGGTTTTGTTTTGATTCACGTTCGCCACTGTGTGCACTCCCTCGGACGTTTCCTGTCAACGCGTCCGTCGTCCGTCACAAAAATCGAAAAAGTGGTGACATAAAAGAACCCAAAAAGCTGACGGGCGTATTTTCATTAGATAAAAAGTAAGTTTTTCGTTGGAAAATCGGTTAAATTTCGAACAAATCGTACTTTAAGTGAATATCTAGGTGCTGTGCTATACTTTTCGCATAAATTTGCGGTGAAAAACTTGATATCTTGTGTGTAAAAGTGGAAAAACATTGTGCCCTTTCAATCGTGTCATCGGTTGGTTTGGTTGGTGGCGGCGCGGCAGCGCCAGCGGTGGTGCTGGATCCAGAATCGATTTTTCTCCTACGCGGCTGACGGTGATGGTCCAGTCATCGTTCGCTGTAATCGGACTCAGGAGAACTGGATGTTTTAATCACGCTGCTGATTATAGTGATATTCTTGTTCTTGATGCTTCACGATCCGCATGAATGGTTTATCCTGTGTCGGTCGGCTATCACTTGAATCAAGTGAAATGGGTGCAGGGGGAGGGCTATGGGGGTGTTCGGCTCAGCTTTCGCTTGCGTTGTTATCAGTCAGTGGATGTGTGACTCTGTAAGTCATTCGGTAGGTATTTTGCGTATGGAAGTAGCGGCTGTTAAAGTGAAAGGAATTGCATCAGAGTCATTGTTAATGTGTCATTTCCGACGTAAGTTTAGATCATAAATTTGTATTTGAGTGGGTCATTTTTTTTTGTAGCGTGATGTCTTGGATCGTTAGTTGAATATATGTTTTGAGATTTATCTTTTAGATCTAGGACACCAGCTCAAGAAAAAACAAAAGCCTTCCAACGAGAACTGCTAGTACGTCGAATCAAATAATTTGAAATTACATATTTATATTGTCGATGTTACTTTGTAAAAAACTGAGCTGTGTGTTTACGATTTAATTACAGTTAGTCACAATTAAGTTCTAGCTCAAGTGCTGTCAATTTGATATGTAAGGGAGATGGGGTAGACTTCTTTTTTCTTCATTTGCTTGGAAAACACAAAACTAGATCCGATTTCCGCATGGTAGGCAAACATCTATTGCAAGTACATATCAGAAGGGCTTAAATTTTATGTTTAATGTTTCAAAACTGGCTTTATATGGGGCATGTCTTATGATGTATTTTACAAAAATTGGCGAAACTTTTGCCCTTTCAAACACATAGATAAAAAACTTCAGAGGCTTCCTTTTCATTTTCTTTTCATGTTTTCTAGTTCATGTTTGATAGTACTTTGTTTCAACTGTGTGCTATGAAATTTTGACACGATTTGGTTAAACCTTCACAATGTTGTTTCAATTTTTCGAAATCGCCTACAAGATTTCTAAAGGACTGAAAACAAGTCTTGTTTTCGGAGGCATCAAGTTGAACTATTGATTATTTTTTCCTTTTTCGGGTGTCGACATTTTTCTGCAGCGGGCTTCGATTATCTCCGCAGCTGTAACTTAGTGAAGAGATTACAGTGGACTCGGATTAAGCGAAATGTATTATTTTTTGGATAACTCTTTAATTACAAGTGCAAAATTGTTGGTAGGAGCACGTGGTTCCGAATACACACACGTGTTAATTATGCATCGAACAATAGTGAGAAATCGGTTTATCTATAACTCAGTTCAGAAGTCTAATACACTAAATTCTTTTTTTACACGATCTTTTTTTACGCGGTTTTATTTTACACGATTTTTTTTACACGATTTTCTCGAAATTACGCGATGTGTTTTTGGAAAGATTCTTCTCTCCTGGTCGCAATTTACTTCCGATAGGGCTCAAATTTCTACCAGAGATCTCTATTATCATCCTTGATACCCTGTCAAAATTTTAGGATGATCCGATAAAAAAAGTTTTGAAAACTTTTTTTACACGATTTTTTTTACGCGGAACAAAAAATCGCGTAAAAACAGAATTTAGTGTATTACAATGTGGTGTTCGGCAAACTTGTAGATTAATGTTTTTTTCCTACAATTATTTCCAAGGACGCCATATTCTAACTCTAATATTTACGGCTTAAAAGTGTTAGTACCACCTACTCATACAAAACTTTTGAGTACAAAACGTTTCAATCATTTAGTATGAGTAGGTGGTACTAGTGCTCTCACACCGTAAATATTAGAGTTAGGATATGGCGTCCTTGGTGACGCCCTGGCTAAGTTCGCAGGGGTTGACGGTAATTGTAATGTAGTGTTCTTTAGTGAAACATATCACCTTTTTAACACTTTAATGCGCCTCCAACGGTTCATCACGAACCGGCTGCTGCAGATGGAGTATGGCTGATTATATGCATCAGACATGCTCGATAAACAGGAGGAACCGCCGGGGCTCAGTAGAGTCTATTCCCAAGCAATAGTTCCAAGTCGGTTGGATTTGAGAAGGTTTTGACGATCGTTACAAATCCTAATAAAAGTATTATAGGATTTGTGACAGGTTTTGGAACCTTTTACAGCCATCTGACTTCAAAATGTTGTTTGGGCTCTATTTCCCACGTTTCTCGGTTGATTTTTATTACATAGTAATTTATTAATGTCATAGTCACTTTTTCGAATTTTTACAATATTAGTTGGTCATATTTTCTTTAAATAAAGCAATAAAAATCGACCGAAAAATCAATAGTGGGAAGGAGATATGCAGCACTTAATTGTGCTGATAAATTCAAAGCTAACGTGCGAACACTTAAACGCATTGTTGACGTCAATGCGTTCGACGTGACATTTTGGACAAAAACTGACTGCTTTATATTAACTGAACAACGTTTCTTGTGTATGACTAGGTTGACATTTCTAGGCTACGCTTGAGAAAATTACATGGTTCATCTAGGTAGGACCGATAGGGCAATTGAACGAATTTGAATATTTTTAATAGTATTTGTAGCGGGATGAAAGTTGACATAAAATCTTTATTATTTTAAAATTTTATTGCAATCAACTGACCAACTTGGCGTATTTTTGATTATCTCTTAGATGTTCAGAAGTTCAGTTACATGTTTCTGTGGATTTTGGACCGATGACAATTTAAGGACACAAGAGATGAACACAAGCAGAAAACGATTCGCGAAATCAAGAAAACAATTTGACACAGGATGGGCTATATTTTAACATACAGGGTTCGATTGATTCGATGAAAAAAAAACAACATACGACAAATGACTTAACGAGGAGAAAAACATATTTAACCATACCACAAAATCAAACAAGGAGACAAACACAAACCGCGTGACGGTGTGACCATAACACTACATAGGCAAATCCTGACTGACTGACAAATTGAAAACTTTCCAATCTTCTACCGTATCTTTCTGAGTCAGTTGCAACAGTGGTTTAATGGATATCATTTTCCGCGTACGGCTGGCAAACTGCTTCTGAAAGATTACATACTCTTTTCTATCTTCGTGTCTAGTGTAGAGGTTTCAACTCTATTCAGAGTGCAGCTAGAAACCTAGCAAAAAAAAAAAAGATGTGGCGTCCTTGGTGATAATTGTAGGAAAAACATTAATCTACAAGTTTGCCGAACACCACATTGTAATATTGGACTTCTGAACTGAGTTATAGACAAATGAGTCAAATTGCCAGGTGATCGAAAACATCCTTGGCTGTGGGTGCCATCGAAGATACTCGCCCTGAAGCAAGAGGTGCTCGTCATGTCCTGAAGGTCCGACAGAAGCACCAACTAGAGAAGCTATTGAAATTACGTAAGCTGGTTGTATCATCAACTATCACAATTGAGTTCCTTGAAACAATCAATATCAGAAAAACCACGATGACCTGCCATGGTAAGCACCCCTCTGGCAGTGTGCTGACATAACGTTTAGTTTCACAACAGATTATCGATGTACGACGCTTTACTAGAAGAGATCCGAAGGATAAGAAGAAGTTTGTTCCAACAAACATCATACATAGTCCTGACGTTCCAGGAAACCACCGCGTCCCCGAGTACATCTACTTCTGGTATGAGAAAGTAGGCACACGCCCTTACTACCCATCGCCTTTACAATACTCTAAGTGCTCAGATAGACGAAAATACTGTACGGAGGCTGCATTGTTGGCGGATTGCTCTTCGGAGCACGTCGACGAATCAACGCCTTGCTCAGTTGATCCCCTCTGCATCAGTAGCCGCGGGCCCCACAGCTTCAGGTCAAGGGATTGTCCATTCAAAATCAGCGAGATGAAGATTGTTAAGATTAAGGTTGATCAAAATGTGTACGCGGAGGCTCGGAAGATCCACGAATCCCGTAAAGAACCAGGGTCAACAATGAGCTCGACCGTCAACGATCTGCAGAAGAAATTAGACATGTATAGTCAAATTTGACATGTATAGTCAGAATTGATCGTTTCGTTGATCGTGAAACCGAGGCTTGCTTTCTCCATGTATAATAATGAATTCCCATTTAAACACAACATTGGAGAACTCTCAGTACGAGTTGTGGGCAAGTACATTACGTGCGTCTTTTCTATGTTTATCGATAGTTGAATTCTTGCGGACCTATCAAGTATCCTGGCCAAGTCTTCATTGACGTATCTAGAAATGGTATTTAATTCATGATTTTAACAATCAAAATAGAGTTAAACATCATCAGCATATATGTGAACTTTTCAATGTTTCAACACGTTCGGCAAATCGTTAATGTATAGAGCGACGAAATGGGTCCTAGTATAGACCCCTGAGGAACTCCGGACGTTACAGGGTTAAAACTAGAAAAACTCCCATTATTTATTCTGAAGTTTGGTGCAAAGCTTTGAATGGCAAATCATGGTCAGTGCTGAAAAATTCATTTCGTCATATCTAAATTCAATCACCTACAGCTCATTTTAGCAGCTGAACCTGAGAATATAGTATATGAAAAACTTATGCGGCTAGACCAGTTCTGCTAGAAAGTCACGGAAAAATCGACATTTTTCGAATATTTAAGGTAAATGTCACGGTCTACCTTCGAAAAATGCCAATGATATTCACGGTGAATATCATTTAGCATTTTTCAAAGGTAGTCCGTGACATTTACCTTAAATATTCGAAAAATATCGGGTTTTCCGTGACTTTCTAGCAGAACTGGTCTAGCCGCACAAGTTTTTCATATACCATATTCTCAGGTTCAGCTTCTAAAATGAGCTGTAGGTGATCGAATTTAGATATGACGAAATGAAATTTCCAACACTGATCATGGTAAATGCCTTTGAAAAACCAAGCAAAACTAAAACTACTGGTTTTCCTTTGTCTAGTACTACACCAATGTCGTCTAAAACTTTCATCATAGCTGTTTTCGTACTATGTTTAGACATATAACCTGATTGAAATTGCGTTAAAAGGATATATTCATCAACATATTTGCAAATTTGTTTTTTGAGCAAAAGTTCGAAGACCTTAGACAGGTCACTCAAAATGCTAATAGGACGTGAATTTCCAATGGAGTTTTTCTTAATGGTAATCCCCATTTGCTTCTTTCCAGCATTTGGGAATCCGTCCATTTGTAACAATCATATTGAACATATGTACGAATAGTACTATCAGTGGATGTATGCATGAATTACACATTTTTAGGAATTTAAGTGATACATTATCAGATCCTACGGCATCAGATTTGATATCAAACAAAGCATTAATAACTTGATCAACAGCATTGAAATTAAACGCAAGGAGTTCTTGACTTCGATGAACATGTCTGAAGGAATTCCTTTCGTTAAAAGATTCGGAGTAAACAGTATTTACATCATTTGCATCAAAATTGTTACATGAGTCTTTGGAATTATTTATTCTAGCATGTTTCAATCGTTTCCAAAGTTGCTTTGGTGGTAAATCAGTGTTGATTTGTGAACTGTAGTAATAAATTTTTGACTTTTGTATAAGGTAGTAATTGAACCACGGATTAGATTTACGGCATTGAACCATTCAGTGAGAATTTTCAGGATCATTGATACTATAAAGCACCTCCCAATCAATTAATTGCAATGACTCTCGCAAGGAACTTATGTTGACGCGGTTGTAGTCTGGATATTGGAAACAATTGAGTGTTCTATTGCTGTTGTTATCTATGTCCAAAGAGGCTTATATCAGATCATGATTAGAGAAAACGGGACCCCAAACTTTTGGCTGATACATCATATTGAGGGGTGACCCCAAACTTTTGGTCGATGACATCAAGTGTTAATTTACTTAATATCTTTTTTCCTAGATTTTCAGCCAAGTTCTGTAAAAAGCAGTTGAAAGCTAATAGAAAATCGAATTATATTACCGCTCTCATCATAAAATTTGGTCGACCCAATTTCCAGCGACACTACCGTAAGTTTATATTCATGTTTTAGAAAATTTTGCAACTTTTTACATATTTTTGTAAAAGTTTCACCTAAATGATGTTCAAAGTTACTTTGACTTATTATCTCTTGAATGACTCCTAGGGTCTGAAATTGGACACAAATTGGTGGAAATATGGACCCAAAAAAATGACATGTTTTCGAGGGGGTGACCACAAACTTTTGATCGAGAGTGTATACTGCCCCTCTTCGCATGTCAGTTCCATGTTGTTTTTCAAAGTGCCTACACTGAAATAAATTTTGTTGTGGAAACTACCGATTCCATAGTAAAATTACTAACCGTACCTATGATTCTCAACCGACAACAATTTCCAGTTAATTCCACTAAAACACTGTCAACTTAACTAGCAGTGCAGTTAACATTACCAAAAATAGTCTTAATTTAACAAATAAGCATTGTATTTTTAACCATACTGTTTTGTAAAATCCGTGTCATGGAAAAAATAACAATGTTTTGTTGTTGAGACGACAATGCTTTTAGTTGAATTTACTACAATGCATAGTAATTTCAAGCATATTTCAGTTACCTTAACAGATTTTGTTGTCGGTTGAGAATCATAGGTACGATTAGTAATTTTACTATGGAATCGGTAATTTCGACAACAAAATTTATTTCAGTGTACACTGAAAAAAGGGACATGGTAACGTTGACCAAATCGAGGGTTAAATCAAAACACTTTTACTACTTGATTTTGGTAGACAATAATTTATTTTTGAAGCTACCATGTGCAGGGTTAAAATTACCATGTCGCTCAATATTTACGTTTTATGGTATTTTCAAACCAGATTCATAGTTCATACTATGCGTGAAATAAGCAGCATAGTAAATTTAACCATCGTAGAATGGTTTCTGTTACTATGCGTGTGGTTCTACGGCAGTGTCTATTCTTTTGTTTACGTTTTGAAATCTTGCAAATAAAAGGTTCTTAGGTCTCTTCTAGGCTTTATTTCTATTAAATTTAGTTTGAAATATGAAGATTCATTGAAAAATAAACAATATTTTGGGTGACTTCTTGAAGTTGCTGGGCATTTGGTTTTTTGGTGAGACGATGATACCTACCAAGTTGAGACATTGGCGGAGCTGTGAAAGGACCGACGCTGAAGTGGCTTTCGTACTCGAATGAAGCGTCTGGAAGATTTACACCCGAGACTGGACGATGTTTTCTGGAAGCTTGAGGGGTGTGCGCACTTCCAACGGTAGCTGAATCTGTATGGCTTCCTCATATCTAAAATGCTGAGAAACCTCCCTGGAACTACTGTAGCTGCACATGCTTTGCTTTCTGGCCGGCTTTTGATTTGAAAGACTTCGTGACGTGTCTGGTTGAACCACAAACTTTTTTTGTGGTTGAACAGCAGAAGATTGTTGGCAGGGAAATGACACTAATGCCCATTCCCGGATCATGATCCCAGGCGGCATGGACTCCAGCTTCAGTTTATTTTATTTCTGATGTTTTCTGCTTCGGTTTGGAGAGCGGTACGACAAAAACAGTCAATGGCGGAATGATGGGTTGGGGAATCGGTCCTGGAAGCAGTACAAGGTCTTCGGCGTGAAGGATTTGTGCTTCAGTTTAAGCTGCACAGAGCGGCCTCGAGGCTTTGATTTCTCCCACAAATTTCGGTGGCATCGAATATGGCAGCCTGATGTGCAGAACTAGTAGTGACATCGTTAGGGACTAGCTGCTGAGGACTTTGTTGGATAAGTTGAATGATTATTATCTAAATGAATAGAAATCGACAACGAACTAACTCACCTTTGACGCTTTCCACTAATTTTAGTCAATTTCTATTATGTTTTCTGAAGCTAGACAAAAGCGACGATTGAACTTGTGCCAGATTTTGCGCAGAAACGACCAAACAAGTTTTACAATGGGTATCTGTTCGTACAGAACATGAAAATTGTAGCAGGTGTACAAAAAATAGTTCTGCTAAACACAAATGGTGTTATCGAGCCAACTATGTTTGATAGTAAGGATTACTATGCGTTTGATCGTCAGACCATGGTAATTTCAAAAGGAACATGGTAATCATCATTGATAACATGGTTACGATTACTATATTTTTGCAGGGTAAAATTAAGCGTGGGGGAGTAGTTAATTTTACTATAATTCTTTTCTCAGTGTACGCTTTGCACTATAACTCCAATTGTTTTCAAAAAAGTGTATTCATGTGATGCATAAACTTTGCGTGGCACATTGAGCTGTGAAATGAGGCGAGAAAAATATCAAATTTAGTTCAAATGGGCTCATGAGAGACAAAAATATGATTTGCATTAGAAACGACATGGGACTGACATGCCAAGAGGGGCAGTATAGGGGGTGACCAAAATGTTTGGGATAGACAGCTTTTTTTTCTCTCACAAAAAGTTCAACATGGTGTAACTTTTCATAGAGTGCATCGAATATTCTCAAATTTTGACCGTTTGTCAACCTATTAAACGTGCACCAGTGGTACGAATTTGGGCACGATTGATTAATCTTTCGCGTAGCTAGAACCGTTCCCGTAAAACACCATTGTTTAGACAACTAATATTTGAACTGTCATATTTCGGAAACAAGTGAACCGAATTGAATGAAATTTTGAAAGTTTATCAACAATATATTAACCCTTATGTGGCCGACAGGGTACCCGGGAACCCAGCGCCCATTTAAAAAGCACGGTGTAGAAAAAAACAAAAAGTTTGTCGGACACATAACGGTTAATGCTTGAAAAGGCTTAAAAACATAGGTACGTTTTAAACGTTGCAAAAAGTTGTGATGGAACGTTTCAACGTTTGAAAAGTATCTATGTTTTGAAGAATTTTCAAGCATTAATATATTGTTGATAAACGTGCAACATTTCATTCAATTCGGTGCACTGGTCTCCGAGATATGACAGTTCAAAAATTGGTTGTCATAAAAATAGTGTTTTACGAGAACGGTTCTAGCTTCGCGAAAGATTAACCAATCGAGCTCTAATTTGTACCAATGATGCACCTATAAAAGGCTGACAAACAGTTTAATTTGAGAATATTTGATGCACATTATGAAAAGTCACGGAAACATATTCGCCCAATGCTAAAAGAACTGAGTTTGGCCGACCACCAACTAGGTGGCGGTAGTGAGCAAACGTCAAACTCGAACAAAAACTATACAAGCGCCACGGTTGAGCAGTTGGCCAACTATCGAATTTTGCAATAGACCGTTAAATCGGTGTACGATGGGAATTATCAGAGTGTTACGTCTGTTTGTCTGTGGCACAATATTAAATTTCGCCATACGACGAGCACAAATGCTTTGGCCTGGCTGTTCATACAGCATATCGACAGTTTACCCGGTAGAAAAGCGCTTTTCATGACTATTCCAGGAATGCTCCAATTCTAAGAAGTGTTTATATGTGCCTCGTTATCCATTATCAATAGAAAATACGGACGAGATTGAAACGGAAAATAATTTGAGCATCCATTCTACGTTTACAATGTTAAAGTTCATAGTGTCATTAACACAGCTCATTTTTACATCACAAAATCAAAGTGCAAAAAAAGCAAAAAATCCAATTGGAAATTATTTATAGATGAGAAGAAAAATTAAAAATGGCAAATATCAAATACATAAAAAACGACGGACCCCTAGGTCCCAGCAACAGCAACAAAACAGCATCCAACAGGGGGCCTCCCAGCATCATCGACAGCAGCATATTTATCATGTGTCCAGCAACAGTAGATTAGACTTTTAGGAGGGGTGGCGGGGGAACGGATTGGAAGGATGAAATCAAAAACTTTTATGAAGAAATCAAAGAAAATCGTCAGGAAAGGAATCATAGGAAGAAAACGTAGGGAAAGGGAAACTACAATGTAGTTATGTCATATTCAATATGACATGATACAGGACAAAACAATAACACTACCGAAGTTTGGAAATCTAAGGCAAATAACTGACATATTGAGAAGGACCTAACAGACCACATGGATCATACTTCAAAAACCATTTTTCATACTTTGTACCGTAACCTTCCGGATTAGTTTGCAACAGTTTCTTCATGGATGCCACCCCATCCGTGCACTTTTGGTAAACTAATGCAGAAGGATTATGTCCTGTCCTATACTAGGCCTAGTTTAGAGGTTTCAGCGTTATTCAGCGACCAGCTCTTAGGAAGAGAAAAAAAAAATATGTAAAGAAAATTGCACAAACTATTGATTCATAACGTATGTTTTCATTGAATTCAAAAACTAAGCCATGATAACTTTCGTTCAGCTTCAGAGTCATGCGAAAGAAAGGGTTCATAATAAGCTTCATCGTTTTACGTTGATCTCCCCTACATTGCTTATTAGGAAAATTCTCTCTTCTCTCTTTCGTCTCAGCATGCGAGAACACCGCAATACTGCACTGCACAGCTGTTTCAGCTGCATTTTTCATGACCAAACAAACATATCTACTCCCATTCGCACGGGTGCAACATAGCAAAACAATAATAAAACCCATAGCATTCTCGAGGAGACTCGTGTTTCTCTCATTTTTATACGGTCAATGCTGTTGAGTGCTGGCTGGCGGCACACAGTCGTTAGTATATTCTCTTCGCGTGACGACCCGCGCCGTAGCCTAGAACGCGACGTCCATCCACCGTCGTCGTCGTTTAGTAGTTTTTCTCCGATGCGTCGACGCGCTGCTGTGTAGTTATTGTGCAATATATTCGCCTTCTTCGATTGACGCCGCGAGTTGCATTTTCCGTCACGACTACTTGGATCTGCCGCCCACCCCATCAACCAAGAAAGAGAGGGCAGCACCGTGATGACCATGATTCCCATCGCCCCCATTCAGTACATATCAAGTTTCTCACCCTGGTAGTCCTGGAGGCGCCTGGACGTCTCCAGGATACCCTACCGCGCAAAGATGCCACACTTCTACTGCAAAGCGAAAGTAATAAAAGCGAAAAACTTTCCGACCTCCGTTCCAGGTTGCGTGTGTTCGATTCGCCAGGGATGACCGACTCCAAATACTTCACCACCACCAAAAAGGGTGAAATCTTCGAGCTCAAGTCCGAGCTCAACAATGACAAGAAGGAAAAGAAAAAGGAAGCGGTGAAGAAGGTAAGTGAGTGTGTCACCCTAACGCAGCAGCATGCGTGGCCGATCGTGCATCGGTTGGGGGGTTGTTTTCGCTAGACTGGTTCGAAAAGTGGGAGATGGGTTCTACGATTGCTATGATTATTTCCTTAGGCGTAATTTGAACAACTTATCCAACCGCAAAAACCGGTTTTGAACAAATTTGTTTAGCGTTTATTCCGCGAGATTATCGTTTGTTGAGAATATATCCACCAACCAACTCGCGTCAATGATTCTTCAAACAGCACCACTATTGATGTCGTCATCAATTTTGCTTTTGTTGGTGTTTTCGTCATTGCAAAACTGGTTTTATTTCATTTTTTTTTGGCGGCGTTCTTCTACTCTACTCGCCTTCCTGATGGGTACGCGGCTTGCCCAAAATTGTGATTGGGTGGGTATGAGTGTTGACTGGTGTAAGAGAGGGTTTTGAGGTGGAGCAGCGTGATATTTTACGTTTTTTGTGCATTTAGTACCGTTGAAGTATGAATATTAAATTACGCGTGTATCATTGTTTTCACTCTTTTAGCAAGCCATTGCGATTTGTTTTAATTTATTTTTATATGAACTCGTTCTGCAATCGATTATATTTTTTTTATTATATTCACATATCTCATTATCATTATTAGTACGCTATCCTTTCAAGTTTTAAAATATTAAAAAAAAAACAAATTAAAATGCCGAACAAAAACGGCAACATGCACCCTGAATTTCCTGATCTGATTTTGGCAACCGAGACTGTTGTCACCGATATTCAGTGAAAAAACATTATTAAATCCACCTATTGGGAACCGAACCCTTCTTACACTCATTAAATTCGTATTTAAAACATTTATTGTGCCATTTGGTCATTCTACAAAATATTGTGGATTTGGAACTAAATTGGTTTAAAATAACATCATTAACCTAGGGTGACCTTTGATCCCAAAAAGTATTTATTTACGTGTAATAACATTATTGCTACTTGCCTTACAATACGATCTAAATGTTCTACTAGAGTGTTATGGCTTTGATTAGATACTTAAAGAATCAGAATTGGTTGATAGACGGCTGAAAAATTTATTATGACAAACTTTGTCAAAACTCAAGAAATTAAGTTGTAGGTATTACTCCCCAGTACTCTTCGAAAGATATCTTGGTAACCAAACGTTCAATCGAAATAAAATTTGAAAGCGTTGGTAAGTACTTTTTGAAATATATCTCGGTAACCAAATGTCCAATCACAATAAAATTCAATTGCTAAAAGACAGTGGCGTAGCAAGGGGGGTGCGGATGGTGCGGTCCGCACTGGGCCCCCAAATTCAGGGGGCCTCTAAATCAGAGAATGTTTCTATCACTAGTATTAAAAAAGTTCTTTAAATAGCGAAAGTTTCCTATAAATATGAATAAGTTCAATACAGACAGATGGCTCATTTGAAGTCTTTTCAACAACAATTGTAAATGTGCACATTTTATTCAAGTAATTTAGTTAGTTTAGTTTTGATTAGTATGATGATTACTCTTTGTACCTACAGGGGCCCTAAAATACAAGAAAAAATATGCTAGAAATCAAAATTGAATTTCACGAAATTCAGTACCGATATGGAAGTAAAATTCAGGAGCATTATGAAAACGTCACTGATATCCTAACTGCAGGACCAAACATAGCTGTTGACTTAGCTTAAGGTAGCAGCTGAAATTCAGGGACCCCATTTATGAAAATTAGGATCTGAACACATGTCACGTCAAAAGCATAATAACAATAGTTTGTCGATTTTGTTTGCTCTCATATAAAAAATAAGTGCAATCAACGTATTCCAATTATTTCATCAAGTATTTCTTTTCAAGTGTTCCTTGAAAGGTTTCTGCGGGAATTCCTTCGGACAAGGTAAATTCTTACCTTGTTCCGAGCATATATTTTACGATTTATCTAACAGTTCTCTCTCTCTCGTTTGTCGGGTGAAGATCACTGCGTTCAGATTTTAGAACTATTGTGATATACCCTTTTGCTGTGAGGTACGCAAGTTATCTCAGTAGCATGTTTGTCACTGAGATACCTATCGGTATCGACTGAACTCAAGACCATCTATTATTGATGAATAGAGATCCTGAGTTACAGTATGTGACTCCCCCATTCTGGCGAGACTAGCTTTATGAAGCCAACCACGTCCTTGGGAGATAGGATCCATATGTCAGCAGGCCCTAAAAAGGGCTTGCTGAGAACTTTGAACCTACGTTGGGTGAGTGCACTGCAATAGCAGAGGATGTGTTCTGATGTTTCCCTCTCCTCGTCACAGAAGCGGCAATTTGAGGTTTGAATTGCTCCGATCTTTTGTAGATGGTATCTGCAGGGGCAGTGTCCAGTTATTAGACCGGTGTAGATGTTGAGATTCCTTTTGTTGAGACCTAATAGTTGTTGGGTTTTCTTGGGGTTTATCTAACAGTTACTTCAAAAATTACCACAAAAAAATCTTCTGAAATTAACTTCAGAACTTTTTTCAGGGATGGCTTTAGAAATTCTTCTAAGTGTTGATTTGGGAAAACTTACAATTATTTTTTCTGGAACTCCTTCAAACATTTCTTCAGAAACTTTTCAAGAAATCCTTCAGAAATTCCGTCAAAGATTTTTTTAGAAATTTCTTCAAGCATTCGTTCAGGAACATCTCTTCAGATACCTTCGTTAAGGACAAACGTTTTGAAATCCCGGTTCAACAAGGCATCAGAACTTCAGACGCACAAATCTCAAGAAGCAAGCCTCAAACAACAGTGCATTTAATTATTCTGTTCGTGCTCACTTGTAATAAGCTTAAAATAAGAAGCTCAGGTGCGCTGATTTTGTTTACGAAGAGGTGTGTGCCCTCAAAATCGTGAGTAGGTGCCAAAGTCGGCCATTGTGGCGGCCATTTTGGGATTCTAATAAGTCTGTCCTTAAAGTCCTTCAAGGATTATGGCATGAAGTCCTTCGAGGAATCCTTCAGATGAACCTTAAAGAATTTCTCTAAGATTTCCTTAAGAGGTTTCTCCAAGAATGAATCTTGCAGGAGTTGGATCTTTCATGAATTTCTGAGATAATGCTTGAAGCCATACCACCTGATTAGATCCTTTTTTTGTCAAAAGATTTTCTAAAGAAATTTTGGAGGAATTCTTGTAGAAATGCTTGTAGGATTTTTTGGAGGAATTTCTAAAGGAATCTTTGAAAAATGAAGGTGAATTCCTAAATGTATTCGAAAAAAATCATTGGGTTGCTTTTAGTTTTGAGGTATCTTCGACGACATTCTTGAAGGTACTATGAAGTAGTACTTTGAAGGATTACATAAAGGATTTCTAAAGATGAAAGTAAAGGGATTTTTGGAAGAACTAATGATGGAATACTTAGATTAATTCTTAAAGAAATCAATGGCGGAAATCCTAAAGAATTCATCTCAAATTATTTGGAGCTAATAAAAAAAATCTTCAAAAGAATTCCTATATATTCCCTTGGAATGGTTTTGTTGTTCGACCCTGTCTGTCGTCGCCCCCCTTCCGTTTGACCTCTTCTTGTCGTTGTCTACAAATAAAGTCCTTTCTTTTTGGTTCCGTTACAGATATGGATAATTTGTCCCATCAATGTTTTTAGTATAAGTTAGCAAATAATTTAGTTTTAAACCCATAAACCCGTCCTTCCCAATTTTATGTTATATTTTTTTTTTCAATCCTTAACCTCGAAACAGCCGCGAGTACTTCGGCTTCCCAAACTAACATAGTCTTAAGGCAGTAATAAATTGTAAAATGTAAAAACAAAAGATTTCGGCTCAGTTATGCCCATGTGGCGCCCGAGCCTTCCAAATAAACGAATAAGTAAAAAAAAATATATTCCCTTGGAAGAATTTCCGCAGGATGCTTTGGGGGAATTGCAGTAGGATTCCATGAGGAAATTTCTGCAGGAAAACTTTGAGAAATCTATGAACGAATCTTTGAAACTTCGCTTGCAAAAATCCTTGGAGAAAAAAAACCAAATCTTCACTGGACTTTCTTAAAGGATTCTTGAACGAAATGTGAAAGTGAACTTGAAAAAATCGCCTAGGGAATCTTTGGGCGATTACCTACAATTGGAAGAAATTATTAAGAAATCCCTGCAGGTATAACTAAAGAAAGGCTTGAACAAATTCGTAAGAAATCCTTTTGAAAGTTCTTCAAGAAAACCCGTTTGATGCATCGCTAAAGGAATTCTCCAAGAAATTGATTTAAAAAAAGTCTCTTTAATAAAGACAAATAAAAAAATTTAAAAAAAATCTTGAAGGAATTTCTAAAGGATTAGTTTGGAAAGTTGCTTAAGTGTGGAGTGGTTCCACAGGAATCGTTTAAGGAAATCTTTAAGAATTTTTTTATGGAATGCTTGGGAATACATATTATTGAAAAAAAAAAATCCTTCAGAAACGCTCGGAAAATTTTCCGAAGCAATCGCTGTAGGGGGTCGTCCATTAATTACGTAAGGGTTTATGGGGGGAGGGGGGGTTTGAGAAATCTTACGTGCCATACAAACATTTTTGGGATTTCATACAAAAAATCTTACAAGAGGGGGAGGGGGTGTCAGAAAATCACTAAAATTCCCTTACGTAATTAATGGACGGCCCCTAGCAACTTTTGAAGGAAATCTTGGATAAATTTGTAAAAAAGTCCTTGAAGTAATTGTTAGATAATTCTTAAAAGATACCCAAGAAAGAGTTCTTGGAGTTCCTGTACATTAAAAATACCTTAAAGACCGGTCCAGAAAGTATGGACGCACCTAGTCTTCAGTTGACTGTGCCTGATTGATGGCTCTTGTTTCGGGCTTCGTTTTGGCTGTTTCTGCTTACTATAGGATCTAAAATTCAAATGTTCTTTGTCACGATGAACATTGAAATTCGAAATGGTAACTTTTTTGGCCATCCCCTATTCTGTGTAAGTTAGAAGGGTTTTTTCTTGTGCTCAAATACCTTCAATATTTGTTTTCCCAAACCAGGGTTAGCCAGATCTCTATTTTTTACCCAATTTTTGCCTATGCTTAAACATGTTATCCCCATCGTGTTTGCTGATTGCTGCTTGCACGGTTTTCTCACTTACTCCCACCATATTTTGCTCATTTCCTTAGTGATCTTTCACGCTCTTTTCATCGTTTGTGCACATTTTTTTGAAGATGTTCCGCTGAAAGTTCATGTATTTTGAAACAAACTGCTGGAATCGCAAAATCCGCTATACAAATGCTGAGAAAATCGGTTGACCAACAAAATGTAGCTTTCAAAATGAACTATTTATGAATAGTTTTGAAAAGCCAGTATTTTCTTAGTGCGTCCATACTTTCTGGACCGATCTTTAGTCAATTTTGAAAACTTCTCCGTTAATTCCTCAGAAAATTCTTCTGGTAATTCCTCTGGAAATTTCTTTTGATTCCATCTGTTACTTCTTTTGAAGTTGGGGATTTAAAAAAAAAACAAGAATTTACAACGGAACGGCCGAAGAAAATATCAAAATAATTACCAAAATAAAAAAACTCACAAAGCAATTTATGAAAAAAATTAAGAAATTTAAATAGAATTTCTTACAGATATTTCTGTGAGAATTCTTGAAAGAATTCTTATATCTTTTTATAAAAATTTCTAAAGAGTGAGTTTCTGAATCCTTGAATGGTTTATTGGAGGAATTTCTACAGAATTTCTTGAAGGAATTTGTGTAAAAATCTTCGAAAAAATCTTGCAGGAGTAATTATACAAATACATGAAGGAATCCTTGAGGAAAAGAATATCCGATAGACTTCTTGTACAAAATTATTTGTAAAATTCTTTTAAGAATAAATGATTGAAATCAATTTAGGATATTTCATAAGAATACTTGAATAAATTCCAAGATGGATGAACTACTGAAGAAATATTTGGAAAAAATCCTGAAGAAAGTTTGGAGGAATTTCTAAAGGCCTCTTTGAAGGAATAAAACCTTGGAAGAATTCCTAAAGCGATCTGTAATAAGTTCAGGTCGTACGGCAGAAGCTTCACGCATTCGATATATCATGGCATATATCAGAGTTTGGAGCCTGCTGGAAGCACTATCTAGATTGGACGTAGTTTTAGATAACGAAGGATCTACAAGCACTGATCGAAAAGAAGGAAGACAGTCTATCATCAATGCTACGTTCTGCAGTCCGGCTTTAGTAGAAAGCACGAATTGAAGAGTTTGTGAAAACTATACTCATAGTGATCACCATGCGATCCGATATCGTCTAGGAGAACGGGTACAGTCGGAGGCCCGTGTGAATATTTCCAAAGAGCGGAAGTGGATGACAGATGCTTTCAATAAGGAGCTGTTCGGTGAACTGGTTTCGGTTCTCGTTCGAGCTTGCGATGCAACTATGTCGAGGAAGATACAGTCGCGGCACGTCCGCTGTCCAGTCTACTTGTGGGATGGAAGGATCGCTGAACTCCGTCGGAACTGTCTTCGAGCTAGGAGGAGAACGCAAAGGGCCCACACTAATGAGGAAAGGGAAGTGCACAGATTTGTGTTTATGGCGGCAAGAGCGGCCCTAAAAAAAGCATCAACCTTAGCAAGGCATGCAAAAATCCTGCCGTAACGCGGACGCAAATCGATGGGGAGATGCCTACAGAGTAGCTATGTCAACCTGTCTGGACCCGAGAGGTGTCCAGAAAAGTTGACAGCCATATTAGATGGACTGTTCCCGCAGCACGAGTCAACGGTCTGGCCCCCACACCGTATGAGGAGATCGCCGCTAATATGGAGGAATCCCGTATTTCCATCCAGGAGCTCATCACGATAGCCAAAAGCCTAAAAAGCGCCAGGACTAGATGGCATCTCCAACTTTGTTCTAAAAACAGCAATCCAACAAAATCCATACATGTTTCTAACCACATTGTAGAAGTCCTATATGTCTGCTGGACGTGGCTGGAAAACTTCGCCAACAGGCTAGGGAATTATACAGAAGGTGAGAACGGACTATCGAGGGTGCAGTTCCGGTTCCGAAAAAGTAGATGTACAGTTGACGCTATTCGGCTATTCGGCTAATTGTTCAAGCAGCCATGAAGCAAAAGAGAAGAGGGAATCGCTATTGTGCGGTTGTCACTCTAGACGTGAAAAAATGCATCTATGCAATTCAGTATCATAATTTATATTTTATCTAACTCATTTTGGTATCATAATGGTCTATTTTTCCGAACTGGTTCATTATGCAACTGAAATGAGTTACATAATGAAAAATAGTTGTATAATGTTCATAATGCAACTCATTTGAGTTGCATTTTGAACATTATGCAACTAAAATGAGTTGCATTATGAAAAAATCATTGCATAAAATTTTGTATGGAACTCATTGCAAAACTCGATTTTTTCAGCACTCTTCGTATTAATCTATGTACGACTCGCACTGAAAAAATCAACTTTTAGCAACTCGTTACATAAATAACTATTAACAGCGCTAGTTGGGAAGCAATAGCTGGATCTCTACATCGGATGAGGGTTTCCGAGTATCTCTGCAGAATACTGAGGAGCTACTTTCAGAACCGGACGTTGATCTACAAAACACGTGAGGGACAGAAGAGTGTAGGCATAACAGAACAGCGGGTGTTCCTCAAGGCTCTATCCTGGGCCCGATGCTGTGGAACGCAATATACGGCGAATTACTGCAGTTAAGCTTACTAAGAGGAGTGCAGATTGTTGGGCTCGTGGACGACATCGTGCTTATAGTAATCGGTGAGTCGCTGAACAAATGGGAAGTACGGACCACGGCGGCAGTGGAAACGGTCAAACACTAGATGTGCGAGAAGAAACTGGCATAAGCTCTCATCACAAAACCGAAGTGTTGATGATCAGCAACCGAAAAGCAGTATATCATGTTAAAGATTCAGTCGGAGAACTCATCATCGCTGCTGACGCTGTAAGGGCGTGGCAAACTAGATGTTAGTCACACGAACAGTCGCGACATTGGACTTCTGTGGCTAGTTATTCTACTACTCGAGGCGAGAAGTGAAGCATCGTGGGGTGTTGATCGACGACCGGCTAAACTTCAACAGCCGTGTCGACTACGCCTGCAATAAAGCGGCCAAAGCAATCACAGCGTTGACCAGGATCATGTCCAACAGATCGGCGATCAGTATCGGTACGAGGAGACTCCTTGCCAGCATGTCGACCTGGGTATTTCGGTACGGCGCTGGACAGCTATCAATGAGGAACCTGACGCGGCTGAATAGCACATACAGGCTGATGGCTATGAGAGTAGCCAGTGCATACCGAACGATTCCACGGAAGCGGTCTGCGTCATAGTGGGCATGATTCCCATAAAAATCGTACTGGAAGAAGACTGTGAATGTTACAACTACCGAGGAACGACAGGAGCCCGCAAGACTACGAGAGCTGACTCGTTGAGAAAGTGGCAGCTGGACTTCCATCTGACACAGTTCCTGTCAGGCCATGGTTGCTTCAGGAAGTATATGCACCGATAAGGACACGTAGAGTCCCCACTTTTCCCGGATAATCCGAACGAGGGGGAGACACCGGAGCACGTGGTATTCGTTTGTCCACGGTTCATGGCGGAAGGTAGCGAGATGCAAGCGAGCACTGTTGGGAATCTGAACGCAAATAACATCATTACGGAGATGTGCCAGAATGAAATTACGTGGAATGCGGTGAATAGGGCAGTCTAGCAGATCATATGGTCGCTGCAGCGAAAATGGCGGAAAGATCAGAGGACGACTGACCGCGAACGGAGTAGGCGTGCTCCACCGTCGGGGATATGATCGAGTAGTCCATGACGTAGTACCGGTTTGAGTCTGAGGTGGTCAAAAATGAGTCTACGTAGTTTATGGACAGCGCCTAAATGAGACTCGGCCCTCTGGGCCTTGGATCTAAAGTCGGGTTTTCAAGCGATATTTATATCCTTCCTAAAAATCTCGTTCTTAGCATATAATATTTACAAAAATCGTGTTTATACCAAACGTATTTTATTCTAAACGTGTCAGTCTGTTGTAATGGCATTTTCAAGAAACAAGCGTAAATGACATGAATAAATCGTTGGATCGTTCTTTTATTTCATGTTTTTAATGAACCAGACTAATTCTTCACACTTATTCACGTGTACCATTCTGCTATTTAATTTTTTACTCCCTTTTCTCTCTATTTTATAGGTCATCGCCAGCATGACGGTTGGCAAGGACGTCTCCGCCCTGTTCCCGGACGTCGTCAACTGCATGCAGACGGACAACCTGGAGCTCAAGAAGCTCGTCTATCTGTATCTGATGAACTACGCCAAATCGCAGCCCGATATGGCCATCATGGCGGTCAACACTTTCGTTAAGGTAAGCCGTCCCCTAGCCGGGCTCCCACTAATCTCTTTCGTAAAATGTCTCTCCCCTCCACATCTAACACCAAAAAAAAAACATTCAATATTATGATACCATTTCTGATTACTTACTCATTTCGATCTTGAGCTTTTGAGATTTTCATGATGCATCTTCGGCTACATTCTGTTAAACATTATTGTATAGTTTCCGTTCTAGTCTAATTTGTGATTTTTATCGCTTGAGAGCTAAATTACACCGATTTGCTTCAGTTAATTCCGTCATTGTTTCACAACTTAGAAGGTCAGCATTTTTTTTCTTCTCGGAAACCAGGCAGAAACATGGTCGCTGAAAAAAATTAGGAATGGTGCCAAATCATGCACCACCGCGCACCGGGACGGGAGAAATATGTACGTACACGATGATATATTAGACGCTTGTCATTCGCCGCTACTTGGTCGGTTTCCGTGGTTGCAATTCTTTAACTAGGTGCATCTTATACAGCACATGCAGCACCAAGTGCCAAGTCGCTTTGTGGCAATTGATGAAGGGCGAGCGCAAATCAATTAAGATTTTATTGAAATTAATAACCCACGTCATTCTCGCTTGGCTCAATTTTTCATTAACCCTTCAGCGCGCGCGCTGTTGTAAAAAGTACAACACTACCAAAAAACCTCGCTTTTAGTATACAGCGCGAGCGCGGTGCAGTTTCGGTTGATTGATGGCGCGCGTCCTGGAAGGTTAATTGATCCAGCAACAAGTGTGGGGGACTTCTCGTAAGCACATACTCATATACATACATCGGCATTTCTTACAGCCGAAGTTTGTTGACAAACAGACAGTAAGACTAAGGCAGTGTTAGTATTCAACTAGGGCGCTGATTCTGATTACGTTGAAACGATAAGAGGGCGAGCATCGTCGTTTATCTTTTATTTTGTAAAGCGAACAATTAGGTCGGGGATGCTCGCTCTGGTATCTGATGGTAGCTTTTGAATGAGTCATGTTCGACACTATGATAGTTGCTATCTGTGCATCCAAATTGAATCGGAATGATATACATACAGAGCCGTAGCGTGCGGTTGGCCAGGTTGGCCCCCGCCAAGGGCGTCAGCCTCACAGGGGCGCCGAAAAGTCCTGATGCTAAAAGCAAAGATGATGGATAACAGGATGTTATCAAGATTGCACTGTTTAAAGTATCTAAGACTGATATTTTTTATGTTCTTCCGATTTCTCAAAAGTTTAGATTTTTCGTTATTATTTGGAATATCACGATGTTGAGAAACTATTTTATTTTATTTTTTTCAATGACAAAGCAAATTCAATATTTTTTTTGAAATTCTAGTGAAAGTTTATTTCTAATGATTCCTAAACATTCTTGAGGTTACTTCTGAAGTCATTCTTCGCATTCATTTGAACATTTTACATCGTTGACAAAACGTATTTTGAATGTAAAATATTCATATGATGCTCTTTCAGTTCATACAATTGTTTATGTTTCTTTGGGCTTAAAACTCTTGTAAATCTAGCACAAACCTTATTAGTCGTGTTCGCCCAAAAAACTATCAGTGAGATTTCATTTCTGTTCTCTCGACTCAAAGAATTTCTCCTGGATTCTCAAAGGATTTCCTTAGAAATTCAAAATTCAAATTTTTTTCAGAAATTGTCTTCTTCAAGTATACCTTTAGGAATTCTTCCACAGATTCCTTCAAAAATTCTTCTAAGGGATGATATTTCTATTTCTCAATATTTATTTCACTATTTTTTCCTGGGTTCATCCTGGAAAATCTTCAACGATTTTTTTTAGAAACTTTCCAAAATTTCCCTCAGTTTTTAAGATTCCTGCAAAACTATCTGTAAGAGTAACGGATTATGATTAATGATCTGCCATGGATTCCCATAGAAACTCTACCAGCTATTTCTTCATAAATGCCTCTGAGAATTCCTTCAGCAATTCTTCCAGGTTTTTTTTTTGAGAAGTCATCTTTACATTATTACAGAAATTCAACCAGTTTCTTTCCAGAAGCTTCTACAGATTTCTTTAGAAAGAAGAAATCCCTCGTATCACTTTGAATATCTCCAAAATTTTTCCATGTTCATTAGAGATTGCTCCACGAATTTCTGCTAGAACTCCTCTTGAAAACTTTTCATCCCCATAGATTTTTCCAAGAAATCATAAATTTGAAATTCTTTCAGAAATTTTCCCAGGTATTCCGTGAGAAAATCTGCCATTTATTTTATTCCAAACTTCTCCAAATGTATCTTTTGCAATCCTTCCATGGATTCCTCCAGGAATTTCTTCATAAAACCTTTTAGGGAAACTTTTTCAGGGATACCTTCGAGAATTCAGAAACTCTTCCAATGGTTTTCCACATTTTTTACAAGTAGTCCTTTAGTCACATTTTCGGAACAGCTCTAGGAAATCCTACAAAAAAATTATCCATGAATATCATTGGAAATTCTTGCTGAAATGTCTACCGAGTTTTCATCAAATATTCCTCCGGATATTCCTGCAGGAATTCCTTTAGTGATTCCAGCAGGATTTTTTTCCAGAGATTTCAGCAAAAACTCATATAGAAATTTCTTCAGGATTTCAGGTATTTATTTATTTCCATGATTCGTGTTATATTTGCTGTACATTTTTTTACAGATTATCTGGGAAATTTTTTATTAAACTTTAGAAGAAACCTTTCTTAAAGTTAATGGAAAATTCTGGTGTGTAAAACCAATTGAATTAATCATAGAAAATTTCTTTAAAAAAAGATTATTTGAGGATGTTAGAACTTCCATTAAGTCGAAAATACCCTAAAGGTATAAACGAACACAAAAATCCAACTAAAGAAACTTTGAAAAGAGAAAATAAATGACCACGTTTTTTTTGCAAACTAACAATGTTCAATTATCGTGGGGCGTAAATCAGGATGCCTGCCAAGGGCGCCATGGGACCACGCTACGGCTCTGTATACATAATTCTGTTTTTGGATGGAACCATATCGAGGGCCAGAGGCATTTTGAGCCTCAAAAAATACTCAATATAGGAACTGTAACTTTTCGTAAAGTTCATCAAATGTCCAATAACAGTTGATCAAGTTGTTGTCTATTAATGCTCCTGTGGAGCGGACCTGGTGTGATGGTTAGAACAGTTGACTATCACGCCGAGGACCTGGGATCGAATCCCACTCCCGACAAAACTCGCAAAATGTGAGTTCTTCCTTCGGAAGGGAAGTAAAGCGTGGGTCCCGAGATGAACTAGCCTAGGGCTAAAAATCTCGTTAATACAGATAAAAAAAAAAAAAATATTAATGCTCCAAATTTGGGCATGATTGTGCTATACAGTTTCTTACCGATTTTGGCAACACGAGGTAAATTTTATGTTGCCAAATTGGGGTGTTGCCAAAATCGGTAATTTTTTTGTGTGGATTATTTTCAACTTTTATACGTCAATTTGGCTTATATTTTAAATATGAACTTTTCACAAGTCATAAAACGATCCCTGTAGGTGACGTTCATAAATTACGTCATGATTTGTAAAATTTTCGATTTTGGAAAATTTAATGAATTTTGATTTTTTGAAGAAGAGTAAGGCTAAAATATAAATACATTTACAAATACAAACGATTTTTCGGTAAAAATTTTTGGTCAAAATTTTTTGTTGCCAAAATCGGTAAAAAAATGTTGCCAAAATCGGGTGTTGCCAAAATCGGTAAGAAATTGTTGCCAAAAACGGGTGTTGCCAAAATCGGGAGGGAAATGTTGCCAAAACGGGTGTTGCCAAAATCGGGAGTAGACAAAAACGGGTGTTGCCAAAATCGGTAAGAAACTGTATTACATGAAGTTAGAGCAGTTCTAGTAAAAGGCACAATTATCTGATAGTTATTTTTAAACTGTTATATCTCCGGAATCAAGTTACGTTTGCTTTTGGTCAGTCTGAAAAGTGGTCCATCCACCCAGCGTCCTATTTATAGGACAGATGCCCCGAACGCTCATCGTCCTATTTATAGTTACTTTTGGTAACTGGTTTGCTGTATTCTCAATTTCTTGCAACATAAACAAAACAGTTATCCAATGGTTTGCTCAAATAACATAAAATTAGGCTAGGAGTCAGAATACCCACGCTTTTTGCACCATTTCATTGCAAAACGGAGAATTTACCTCCACACCATGCATAAATTCAGCTTATCACTACAATTCTGGTACTTCATCGATCGTGCTCACTAGGTGTGCGCAAACGTTACTGCAAAGATTACATCTAGCCGCGGTTTGTGAGTCCAATTTAAAATGAAAAGTGAATTTGTTTTCCTGATGTAGCGTATTGCATCTGAAGCGGCGATTAGCGTTTCGGCGACGTGTTGCGTTCAACGCGACGACTCGATCTGCGGCGTCCAATCGTCGGTGCTACGCAACCGACCAAACAATCATCAGAGTAACCGTAGATGAAAATTACTTTGTAATAATTAGTTTAAGTTCCGATTCCAATAAAGATTGACCATATCTAACAGTTTCTGGCGACGAGGAAGAAAGAAAATTGAAGTTCCGGAAAAATGAATTTCGTCAAGCCACCAGAATTCAACGTTGGAGATTCGTGGCCGCTTTATGAAGAACGCCTGAAGCGATTTTTTGTGGCGTATGGAATCGAAGAAGCGGAAGACGAACGGCGAGCTGCTTTCCTGTTGACAGCGGTTTCCATGGAAGTCTATCAAATCGTGAAAAATTTGTGCTTCCCGAAGCTTCCTGAAGAAAAGAAGTTTTCCGAGGTCTGCGACTTGCTGAAGCAGCGGTTTACCCCGACGCTGGTTGTGTTCCGAGAGCGAGCACGGTTTTTCGAAGCCCGGCAAGGTGATGCGGAATCGATAATGGAATGGTCCACGAGGTTGAAGAAGCTAGCAGCCAATTGCGATTTTGGAGAAGATCTGGACGTGTTCATCAAGAACTTGTTCGTGGTTGGACTGCGTCGTGGTCCACTATTCGAGCGAGTATGCGAGGAAGAAGCGACGGCCAGCTTCGACGTTTTGATGAAGATCGCACTGAAGAAAGAATCGACCTTCCAACAGCGTGGCGTTTTGGACGTGCACAAGATCCAGCAAGGTGCGGAGAAGAAGCAGTGCAAGAGTGATTCACGGTGTTTCGCCTGCGGAAGAGGTGATCACGATTTCCGGAAATGTCAATACAAGAGTTACGTGTGCAAGCTTTGTGATAAGAAGGGACACCTTGCCAAGGTGTGTCCCACTAAGGAGTCGGAGCAACCAAAGGAGAAGAAGAAGCCGTGTGGACAGAAGCGAAGCCCCAGGATCAGCCATTTGAGGATCAACAAGCTGGAAGTGCCCCCACCGGTTATGGTTGGTATCAGTGTCAACGGATGTCCTGTACGTTTTGAGGTGGATACCGGGAGCCCGGTGAACGCCATATCGAAGGATCTGTATGACCAGTTGTTTTCTGCGATACCGTTGGACACCGATTCGAGAGAGGAATTCGTCTGTTACAACGGGTCTGGTTTCCGTGCGGTTGGCACATTCAAGGCGGAGCTGCGGTACAAAGAGCACGTATCGAGAGAAGAGCTCTACGTTTTCGAGGGAACGAGGCAGCCACTGCTCGGACGGCAAACAATGTGCCGTTGGAACTTGAAGATCGATTTTTGCCACGTGTCGGAGAAGAAGGTTGACTGCAAGGAGCAGTTGAAGCCATTGCTGCTGAAGCATGCTGAAGTATTCGAAGGTGAGTTGGGCTGTTTCAAGCATGGCAAGGTGCATTTGTCGCTGAAGGAGGAAGCAGTTCCTAAGTTCTGCAAGCCAAGAAAGGTTCCGTTCGCGTTCAAGGAGAAGGTGGAAGCGGAGCTGGATCGACTGGAAGAGTCCGGCATTATTTCGAAAGCACCATCATCAGAAGCTGAATGGGGTACACCGCTAGTCCCCGTTCTGAAGAAGGATTCGTCCATCAGGCTGTGTGCAGATTATCGGATCACGGTCAACCCGTTTTTGGTGGACAACCGTCACCCTTTCCCGGTGATAGACGAGATTTTTGCGGCGCTGCAAGGAGGTAAATATTTTTCGAAGCTCGACCTGAAGAACGCCTATTATCAGCTAGAGGTGGACGCAGACACAAGACATCTGCTGGCTTGGAGCACGCACAGAGGTGTGTACCTGATGAACCGGCTGCCATTCGGGACCAAGACAGCTTGTGCCATTTTTCAAGCGACGTTGGAGAAAGTTCTGCAAGGCTGTCGTGGCACAGTCAGTTATCTGGACGACGTTATGGTGTCAGGTAGAACCGTGGAAGAACACCTGGAAAACCTGAATGCGGTGCTAACGCGACTCAAAGAAGCGGGATTTGTACTGAACATGCAGAAGTGCGAATTTTTCAAACAAGAAGTCGGTTATCTTGGTCACGTCATCGACCAGGATGGCCTGCACAAGGACCCTGAAAAAGTTCAAGCAATCATGGATGTCAAACCGCCGAAGGATGTCAAGGAAGTTCGAGCATTCGTGGGCCTAGCCAACTATTATGCGAAGTTTTGCCCAAGTTTGGCCCAGTGTATGAAACCGTTGTACGAGCTGCTGAGGGACGACGTGAAGTTTTCTTGGACGGAGAATCGGCAGAGAGCGTTTGCAGCCATCAAGAAGCTGCTCTCGGAGGACACGGTACTGGTGCATTACAACTCGGACATGCCGATCAAGCTCTATTGCGACGCTTCAAACGAAGGAATTGGAGCTGTTATCGTTCATGAGTTTCCGGACAAGAGTGAACGACCAATATCATTTGCATCGAGGGTGTTCAAGAAGCACGAAGCAGGATATTCCGTGATCGACAAAGAAGCACTGGCCATCTATTACGGAATCAACAAGTTCAACACTTACCTGCAAGGACGACATTTCAAGCTCATGACGGATCACAAGCCTTTGACAAGTCTCTTTAGTCCTAAGGGTGTTCCGGAGACAGCAGCTGGACGTCTGCAGCGATGGGCAGTTTTCCTGTCGAACTGTGACTACGAGATTCAACATGTGAAAGGAGTTCGAAACGTTCCAGCGGATTTTTTGTCAAGGCACCCCATTGGTAACGACGGAAGCGAAGAAGACGAGGACGAAGCGGTAAGTTTCCTGAATTTTGTGGAAGCTGAGACCCGTTCATTGGTGGAGCGCAAGCAGATCATCGTCGAAAGCCGCCGTGACAAGTTGTTGAGCCGTGTAGCTGAATACGTTAAATCTGGTTGGCCGCAAATGATCCAAGAAGAGGATCTGAAGGTTTTCCACCGGAAGCGAGATGAGCTGAGCGTTGAAGAAGGAGTTCTACTTTGGGGTTACCGGATTGTAGTTCCTACCAAGCTGAGGAAGTTTTTGCTAGACGAGCTCCATTCAGTCCACCTGGGGATCGTGAAGATGAAGAGTTTGGCCAGGTCATATTTTTGGTGGCCATCCCTGGACAAAGAAATCGAGGACATGGGTAAGAAGTGCGAGATGTGCATGCAGCAGCGACCAGAGCGAAGCGATCCAATTTCCCCGTGGCGTTTAACCAGCGCCCCCTGTGATCGAGTCCACGTTGATCATTTTTCGTTTCGTGGTGCTGAGTTCCTGGTGATGGTGGATAGCCACAGCAAGTGGATCGAGGTGTTTCCAGTACGCACGCTGACTTCGAAGGAAACAGTGGAGAAGATCTCCGAATTCATCGGCAGATTCGGTTCCATCGGTACACTGGTATCCGACAACGGGACTGCATTTTCTTCGGAGGAGTTTCAAGATTTTTGTTCATTCCGGGGAATCAAGCATTTGCGGACAGCACCCTACAGCCCTTGTGCCAATGGTGCTGCAGAGAACGCAGTCAAAACAGCCAAGAACGCGTTGAAGAAGCTATCATCGGATCCGGCGTTCCAGCGAAAGTCGGTATCGTTGCAGTTGAGCGCATATCTGGAGATGTATCGCGCCACCAAGCACGCGACAACCGGTGAAAGTCCCTTTAAGTTGATGTTCGGAAGAGAGATGAGAATCCGTTTCGACAAGCTGAAGGTAAATCATGAAAAACGACAACGCGAGAAGATTGAAGAACACCACCTCAAACAGAAGAGAACGGTATTCAAGATTGGTGAGACAGTCTATGCAAGAGACTACCGAAATCCGAAGAAGCCACTATGGGTACGAGCAAAGATCGTCAAGAAGATTGGAGCTGTCCTATACGAGTGCGTTTCGGACGATCTAGGAATTATCAAGCGCAGGAGCCATCAGTTGTTGAAATACCCTTTCGATGACTATGACGACGAAGCAAGACAACCCACAGGCGCAGGTGCGCAACCGAATGATGCATCTAGTGAAGAGTCGGAATACGGCTCGTTGGGCGAGTCGGACACGGAGGAGCGGGCCAGACAGCAACCACCACCGGCCGGGTCGTACGTAACTAGGTACAATCGAGTTGTGCTGCCACCACGTCGCTTGGGGGAAGAGTAGTTGTAGCGTATTGCATCTGAAGCGGCGATTAGCGTTTCGGCGACGTGTTGCGTTCAACGCGACGACTCGATCTGCGGCGTCCAATCGTCGGTGCTACGCAACCGACCAAACAATCATCAGAGTAACCGTAGATGAAAATTACTTTGTAATAATTAGTTTAAGTTCCGATTCCAATAAAGATTGACCATATCTAACACCTGATATCTTAGCCATGGTTAAAAATTTGAAGTTAGTGTCGGCGGAGTTGGTCATACGGATGTGAATCTTTGTGAAAATATTCAGCAACACCTTCCGATATTTCTTAATGGATTTCTCCAAGGATTTCCCCTAGGATTCATCTTGTAATCCTCCGGAGTCTCGAGGGATTCTTACTTGGATTTCTCCTGAAATTCCTCGCGGTACTCCTCTCATAGTTCTTCATGGGATCCGTCCAAGCATTCCTCTAAGGATTTCATCAGGAATTCCACACGGGATTCTTTCAGGGATTTCTTTCGGAATTCCTTTTGCAATTTTGGAACTCTTCCCAAAGGTTCTTCATTGACACCTCCCGGGAATTCGTAATTTATATCTGTCAGATTTCATTTAGGTATTCCTACAAATATTCATAGAGGGATATTTTCAAGGATTATTCTAGAAATTCTGTAGGTATTTTTCCCGAGATTTCATCCAACTTCCCATCATTAATTTCCTACAGATTATTTCAGGGATTTCTGCCGAAACTCCATCCGCCGTTCTTTCAGGTATTCCCTTGGGTATTCCATTCGAGAATTGTATACGAATTCCTTCTACATATATTCAGGGATTCCTTCAATGATTTCTTTCGGGATTTCTTAATTAATTTCTTATGTCCCCATATCTTCCGTTTTTTTAGAAATTTCTCTTGAGTTTGCGCCAAGGATTTTTCCAGGAGGATCTATTACAAAAATAAAAGAAAACACTATTTTATTGCATTAACATATCACGACACAGAACCTTACAAATATACAAATAAGAGACATCATAAATTCACTGCAAAACATAAATATGCTCAGTTATCCAGAAGGATTACACCTTCCGATTACAGAATGACGAGGTTTCATTAATTGGTTTGGGTCTGTCAGTCAATCCTGGAGTTGTATTTTATTTAGGCAATTCGCCTTTTAGTGGACAGTCATTGCTGCTGGTTTTATATCTCGTTTTAGCTAGAAAAATTAATCCTAGTTGTGCACCCCGATTCTTGATTCAATATAGGGCATCTACATTCTGATGTCCGTGTAAGAGAACGGTTCATAACTCTCGTACGTAATCTTTACGCAAAATGACCTGAATGTTGGCAATCAAAATAAGAGTGCATCACATGAACCTCTACTCTGCTAGAACCCTATGAACGTCAATTTAATTAAGAGAATATTTACACGTTAAAATAGCACACAGGACGCACAAATATAAAACAAATGGAACATTAACATTTTTAACCCGTAATGCAATCCAACATTAGAGCAAACCGATTCACGTAAAATTCAACTCCCCTATGCTTCATGACTTTCATAACAATATTATGCTATTGTTATTGTGCCCATATACTTAAAACTAAGATAAAGATAAATAACTCAACCTAATTTCAAAACAAAACAAAAGAGAATCAGTTACCCGAAAGCAACAGTGCTGTCCAGAAACGTAGCGGTGAACAGGACTAACAACAAGTTCCCAAAACACATCTCGACTAAATACAATCGAAGATTTATGTTACCCGAAAGCCAAACTGCTTTCCAAATCACATACAGAATAAATCTTACATCAACTAAATTTTACTTTTGAGGGTTGCTATTCGCTTTCCACAAAAATAAAATGACCTTCAAACTGTAGTCACAGACAAACAAACGTAATACCTCGAACATTTTTCGATTCAAATCATAGTCACGGAAACATGTTCGTTCAATGCTAAAATGACTAAGTTTGGCCAACCATCTGGCGATTGCGGTAAAACGTTAGACTCAAACAAAAACGATGCGATCGCCTCGGATGGGCAGTTGGCCAACTATCAAATTTTAAATAGACTGTTAAATCGGTGTACGATGGGAATTATCAGAATGTTACGTCTGTTTGTCGGTGCTGTAGTTGTAATCTTGCCGGCTTGCTTTCATTTATATGTAATGCCTGGTTTACATTGTTCAACTGAAACGAACATTTCACTTGTCAACTTCTCAAAGATGTTCAATCCAATGGAATGATGTGTTTAGACTGAGCAAATGACTTGAGTGTTCACTTGAATGATCTTGAATGCATCTCAGTTGAAGCAAGTGTTTACATTGCTCAACTCGTGCGGAGCGTAAGCAAACTGAATTGAATTAATCTCACTGACAGATGACTTGAATTCAGCTCACATGAATCACGGGTTTAGACGGGACAAGTGAGACGATTTCGTTTGACTTGAATGAAAAAGTTCAACATGTTCAACTTTCGTTCAAGTCAAGTGAGTTGCTCATGTGAGATGAATGGTGGTGTTTACACGTTCAATTCGCATACAATTGGGCATTTTCCATTGACTTGAATCAAGTCACTTGCACTGTCTACACCAGGCATAAGGGGGTTTTCAGTTGAGCGCCATGTTACGAAAATACAACATGGAACCCTGCAAATGCAAGGACCTCATAATTCGTGTATAAAATATAACACTACAAATGTTTTTATTTTATTTTTCGCTTGGCGCCCAGCCGCGAAAAATAAAACAGAACACTACAAATCTAATAATACACGACGTCACAAATAAACACTTGTAACACAGACAAACAGACGTCTCACTCTACCCACTTCTCATCGTATCGAAACGTTGGGCAAGTAATAAACATCATTTGTTAGTTCAAGACTGAGTAGCCAGTTTTAATTGATTGTTGTAATCATATAGTCAAACCTTCAGCAGATTACACCGGGATTTCTCTCTAGATTCTTCTAGGGTGCGGGCACCGGTTTTGGCCAGTCTAAGGGAAATCATTTTTATAAAAATAAACAATAATCCTATGAAAACAACCAATGCGTCAAAAGAAAGGTTTCAATCTATATTTTGAAGGAAAAATGCAGAAATCATGCCAATACTTGATTTTTGTATTAAAAGTGGCACTGGCCAAAATAGAAGCTCTGCCGCAGTTTTGACCATATTCTTAAGTTTAGTTTCTATTTTGGCCAATCACGTGTATTTCTTATGGGAGTGGCCAAATTAGAAGCACCCTGGCCAAAATAGATGTATGGGAGCAGATTTTTTAAGGAAATATATTTTTTTCTTCCAGTTTTTAATCAAAATGTGTGGTTTTCACAGCTGTAATCATCATATTGTATTAGGATCTACTAGTAAAAAATAAATTTACGCCGATTTAGATCGCAACAGGCTCAATACCGCACTATGGCCAAAATTCCGGACTGGCCAAAACTGAAGCTTCTACCCTATATAACTTTCTTTTGGATTTTTTTTTTTGCAGGGATTCCTTGTCCTTCACCTTTTTCTCGCGATATTCTTTTCGGATTTATTCGTTCATCCTTCTGAAGTTTTATTTATTTATATTCAGGTATCACCCCAGTCAGGATTCTGTCAAGGAGTTCTCCAGGAATTCTCACTGTAATTCCTTCATTAATTCCTTCTTACTTCGTTGATAACGTTGATTCGTTGATAACGGGATGATTATTCTTTCACGGATTATTCGCAAGGCTGTATAAGAGTTTGCTGCAGGATTCTTTGTGAGTTTGCTCCCGGGATTCTTTTATGCATTTCTCGCGGACTTTCTTCAGCGATTCCTTCTACAATGATTTTTCTCAGGTTTCTTTTCGAGATTTCTCCCGGAATTCCTACATTTATTCCTTCACTGATTTCTCCCGGAATTCCATTATTTTAGGTATTCCTCCCAAAACTAATTTAGGGATACCTGTGAGGATTCCTGCTGGATCGTTTCAGTATTTCTTTGGAATTCCTCCACAGATTCTTCAAATTACTCTGTTAGAGATTTCTCTCGGGATTTATTCAGAAAATCCTTCCGAGACTCCTTCAGAGATTCTCAGGATTCTTTCCAGGATTTCTTCTGGGGTCCCTTCCGGGATTTCATCATGGATCACTTCTGGGATTCCTCCAGGGATTTCTCCCGGGATTCCTATATTAATTTTCTTGGTATTGTTTCTGAGATTCCTCCGGGATTCTTTCACAGATTTCATTTGCGTATTCAAAAGGACTTCTTTTAAGATTCTTCCAGCGATTACCCCGAGGTTTTAAGGAATTCATCAGGGAATTCTGCCGGGCTATGGATTCTTTCCGGAATTCCTCCCAGGATACCTTAATTAAGTCCTCCCGAGATTCTTTCATCCAATATTTTCTGGATTCCTTTAGAGATTCCTCCCTAAATTCTTCCCGGAATTCCTTGAGAGTTTTGTAACATGATTCCTTTAGGGATTTCTCATGGCATTCTTTCAGGTATTATCCCGATCCTCTAAAGATTTTGCCCAGGATTCTTGCAGGTAACATTCCAAAATTGTTTCTGAATATATTACTTTGTGGAGTTTCTGAGTTTGTCGCTGAGATTATTTTGATGATTTCTTCAGGGATCCTTTTGAGAGTTCATCATGGATGCCTCTCGGGGTTCCTTTCGGGATTCTCTTAGGCATTCCTGCAAGATTCTCTCATACACTTCACTTGAGTATCTTTCATGTTTTTTTTCCATTGATTGCTCTTGGGATCGTTCTGCGATTTCTGCTGAGATTCCACCTGTCTTTTTATGCTCACATATATTTCTTTATTTGGAGCAGGCAAAAGTCAGAGATTCCTCCAGGGATTCTTTCCAAGAATCGTTCCGGGATTTTTTCAGGGGTTTCTTTTAGGATGTCACCTGCAATTTCTCACGGGATTCTCTCCAGGACCTTTCCTGATACTGGATTCCTCCAGAAAATATTTTCTTGATTCAGGCGCGAATTACTTCATAGGAATAGAGGGGATTCTTCGATAGTTTAACGAGCCATGTATCAAGTGTGGGAGAAAAGGAGCAGGGAAATGTCTAAAATTGATTAAGAAACATGTATCGTCATTTATTATTTCTCTCTTACGAAAATACCACCCGTGAATCGGACCCAGACACTCTAAACCTCTCAGCTTGGTCTGAATAAAACAGTTATATATACAAGGTTATACAAGGTATAATTTAAATAAAAATTTAAAATTGTCGGGTTTGAAAGGGTCACTCCGTCTAGTACGTCTGGAAAACACATACCGTGACTTCGGGTGAAATTGATCACTTTTCACAGTTTTTGGCTTCTAATTTTTAAATAGTTGTCAATATAGTCAAACTCAACAAGTACGACCACGAGTTTCATCAGTCAGCGAGGTTGAAACTTTTACTGCAAATCATTTTATTGCAATAAATACCATTTAAAATAAAAAATCAGAAATTTTAGTTTCGGGGTGAAATTGATCAGTCAGTGAAATGTCTTTGTTTGTGCTGAAAATAAATTTTCCATCTGAATTAATCACACCAGAATGCGAAAAGCTTTGTAAAACTTATACAAGTTTAGTAAATTCTTAACTATTCAAATTTAAAGTTTAATAAATCTAAATAAAACGCCTAAAGGTAGGCAATTTTCATACTCAACAAGTCTTTACTTTAGCAAAAGTACAATTTTATGCAAAAATATCCATATTTATAGAACTTTTGATGACAAAATCGGATTTAGCGTACACTTGGCAGATACAAATATTCATTCGAATATTTTTTCCATGTGCGATACAGCTACAATAACAAAAGTTTGAAAGTGCCTTTGAAATTCGCCAAACACGCAGTTTTGGAAAATATCAAATTTAATACAGAAATATGTGACTAATTGGCTGTAAAACATGTAAACTCATGATTTAATAACCCTTGAGCCAGATGATGGTCATTTTCAACAAATTGTTTCAAGTTCAAAGCTTTGTTTTTGACAAACAAAAATTGCCCTTACGTCGATCATTTTCACCCCACTGATCAATTTCACCCGAAATCACGGTACGTCTGGTAGCTGTATGGTTTTCGAGATCCTGACTGTTGACCGATACAGACAGATGGACAACTTTTTTGGATCCATCTTGGTGAGCTCAGATCACAGACTAAGATGTAATGTCGTCCTTACCAGCTGCTTTGTTGTTTTTGAGCTGGTGGGTAGCACCATTAATTTCGATCAACGTAAAAGTTATTCCCGTTTCTTTGCTGCGTTAGTTTCCCATGCCAAAGTAATTCGCACCGTTTAGGTGCTCATCCAAGTGTTGATTCCACCTTTCAATCATCTCTTGTCCGTGTTTCGTATGCTAAAAGGCTCTCGTCCTTATCACTGCAAATTTCGCCTCGCGATATGAAGCCTACGATACGCGTTGAGCATCCATTAAAACTTCTGATCAAATTATGTGATGTACAAGCAATAATCAAAGAATTTTCTGATCTCCTACAATATCTTCCTATTTCGTTTGTTTCTTCGTTTTTATACTACTGCACCCACCCTCCCCCCTCGTGTTATTCGCGTTAATCGGTTCAAGTTATGTTGATGTATGCTTGTTTTCGTCATTTCACCTTTCTGTTACCACTTCAATCTCGCTTCATGTTTCTGTTTTTTTTTTCTTCCACCACCTATCACGTTCATGTTTCACACCACCGAATTTCTCTTCTTATCGTTCTCCTACTTCACCCTTTTCTAGTACTACTACTACATATCTATTAATATTAAAAATATAAACATATATTGATTCCACAATAAAATTATAATAACTCATGTAAACTGTGTAAGGATTTGCCACATTCTCAACTCGTTAAGGTAATGATGAACCGTTTATAAGTTTACCTTTTTAGCGAACAAACAGAAATGAAAACCTTTCGTTCATTAGCACTTTTGCTCAACGTTTTTTCTCTGTCTATCATCTATTTGTACATATTTTTGGCAGCGTTTCTTTATTTTCAAATTGTTAGTGCAGTTTCCACTCAAGAGATGGTTACAAAGTTACAGTAGTTGAAAGTTAATTTCTGTGTTATGAAATTTCTTTATAGTTTTTTTTCTGGTTCTTGGATTTGTTCGTAACCGTTAGCGGTGTGTTTCTATTTCTGTGTTAGAAAGTTTATCGAAAATGTTCACCTTACAACTGAGCTGATTGGAAGCGCTCAGTTGGGCTTTCAGCTTTGCTGTACATATTAGAGTTAATCGAAATGCAGAAAACGCAAGCAGTGTCCAAAACAGTTACAAAATTGTGTCCATTGAGAAGCAAACAAAATTCAAATCGCATTACTGGTATGTTGAGAATTGGAAAATCACTTAGCTTCTAGGGTCCTAGCGTGTAGCCATTTATAGGCATGCATGCCCTTTCTATGCTTCTATTTTGCCTGTTTGATGTTGTGTCGGAAGGCTGAATATAGTTTTGCATGAACTCGAAAGCACCCTTTTCTTTATCGCATCACCTTTTTCCTTGGTTTGTCCTGTACAGTTTACGGAAATTTCATCTGAATCAACAACAGTTCCATGAAATATGTTTAATACCAAAAGCCCTGCACAATTAGTATTTGTTTTAATACGTTAATCCCTCGTCCATTTTTCTTTTTGGTTATTAATCATACAATGATTTACAGTTTTGTACTTCATACCCTTATTCTAATGCGATCACCATTTAGACAGTTTTGTGAAGGCTTGTTGAGACTTTCTTTCTCTAGGAAAAAATGAACGCTTTCTTTTAGATGGCCTCAAGTGGCACTCCTACAGATGAAACTCATCCTTTTGTTGACTATTTTTACAGGACTGTGAGGACACGAACCCGTTGATTCGGGCGTTGGCCGTTCGCACGATGGGCTGCATCCGTGTGGACAAAATCACCGAGTATTTGTGCGAACCGCTGCGCAAGTGTCTCAAGGACGAGGATCCGTACGTCCGAAAGACGGCGGCCGTCTGCGTTGCGAAGCTGTACGACATCTCCAGTTCGATGGTAAGTGTTAAGCGTTCTATCATTGGACGTTCGTCGTAGTACTACTTTCACCTTTCAATATTAATGCTGATTTTTTTCTTCTGTCTTTTATCCCAAAAGGTCGAGGACCAAGGATTCCTGGACCAACTGAAGGACCTCCTGTCGGACTCCAATCCCATGGTGGTGGCGAATGCCGTCGCAGCTCTGAGTGAAATCAACGAGGCATCCGCCAGCGGCCAACCGCTGGTCGAAATGAACTCGGCCACCATCAATAAGCTGCTGACGGCGCTGAACGAGTGCACCGAATGGGGTCAGGTGTTCATTCTGGATTCGCTGGCAAACTATACGCCCAAAGACGAACGTGAGGCTCAGTCCATTTGCGAGCGTATCACGCCTCGTTTGGCGCACGCCAATGCCGCTGTAGTGCTCAGTGCCATTAAGGTTCTGATGAAGTTGCTGGAGATTTTGGCCTCGGATAGCGATTTCTGCGCCATGTTGACCAAGAAGTTGGCTCCGCCGTTGGTCACTTTGTTGAGCTCTGAACCGGAAGTACAATATGTGGCACTGAGAAACATCAATCTGATCGTTCAAAAACGTCCGGATATCTTGAAGCACGAAATGAAGGTGTTTTTCGTGAAGTATAACGATCCGATCTACGTGAAGCTGGAGAAGCTTGACATCATGATCCGTTTGGCGAATCAGAGCAACATCGCGCAGGTTCTAAGTGAGTTAAAGGAGTACGCAACAGAGGTGGACGTAGATTTCGTCCGGAAAGCTGTCCGTGCCATTGGACGGTGTGCCATCAAGGTGGAACCATCGGCCGAGCGTTGCGTTTCGACTCTACTGGATCTGATCCAGACCAAGGTTAACTACGTGGTTCAAGAGGCCATCGTCGTAATCAAGGACATCTTCCGTAAGTATCCGAACAAATACGAGAGCATAATTAGTACTTTGTGTGAGAACTTGGATACCCTGGACGAACCGGAAGCCAGGGCATCCATGGTTTGGATTATTGGGGAATACGCCGAGCGTATTGACAACGCTGACGAACTGCTGGACAGCTTCTTGGAAGGATTCCAGGACGAGAACGCTCAGGTTCAGTTGCAGCTTCTCACTGCTGTAGTGAAGCTTTTCCTTAAGCGTCCAGCCGATACGCAGGAACTGGTTCAGCATGTTCTTTCGCTGGCCACTCAAGATTCCGACAATCCGGATCTTCGCGACCGAGGCTTCATCTACTGGCGATTGTTATCTACCGATCCAGCTGCGGCCAAAGAAGTCGTTCTCGCGGACAAACCATTGATATCCGAGGAAACCGATCTTTTGGAACCGACTCTTCTAGATGAGCTGATCTGTCACATCAGCTCTCTGGCCAGTGTTTATCATAAACCTCCAACGGCTTTCGTGGAAGGCCGTGGAGCAGGCGTCCGCAAGAGTCTACCGAACCGCTCGGCCTCGGCGGCTGGAGAAGAAGCCGTTCCTGAAGCAACCGTCATTCCGAACCAAGAATCTCTGATCGGCGATCTTCTCTCGATGGACATTGGGGCTCCGGCCGCACCGGCTGCTCCAGTTGCTAACACCAGCAACGTGGATCTCCTGGGAGGTGGTCTGGATATCCTGCTTGGTGGAAACATGAGCGAAACTACAAACAACGCGGCTGCTCCAGCTGCTACGGCCGCTGCTGGTGGCGCTGGAGGTCTTTTAGGGGACATCTTCGGAATTGGTCCTGCCGCCACCACCAACATGATTCAAATCCCGAAAATCACCTGGCTCCCGGCTGACAAGGGCAAAGGTCTCGAAGTTCAAGGCACCTTCTCCCGCCGCAACGGTCAAATCTTCATGGACATGACCTTCACCAACAAAGCAATGCAGGCCATGACCGGGTTCGCCATTCAGTTGAACAAAAACAGCTTTGGATTGGTTCCGGCCGCACCGCTCCAGGTAGCACCCCTCCAACCCTCCCAATCCACGGAAGCTTCACTCTCGCTAGGAACCACTGGTCCAGTGCAAAGGATGGAACCGCTCAACAATCTCCAGGTCGCCATCAAGAACAACGTGGACATCTTCTACTTTGCATGCCTGGTGCATGGCAATGTTCTCTTCGTTGAGGACGGCCAGCTGGACAAACGGGTCTTCCTGACCACCTGGAAGGAGATCCCCGCGGCCAACGAAATCCAGTTCAACCTGCACGGAATCGCCGGTACAGCGGATACCGTGGCGGCCAAAATGACCGCCAACAACATCTTCACCATTGCCAAGCGCAACGTGGAGGGACAGGACATGCTCTACCAGTCCCTGAAGCTGACCAACAACATCTGGGTGCTGCTGGAGTTAAAGCTTTCGCCGGGAAGCCCGGACGCCACTCTCAGTTTGAAAACGCGCTCGGTCGAGGTGGGATCGATCATATTCGCTGCCTATGAGCAGATCATCCGATCACCTTAAGTTTGTTGACGGAGAGGCATTTTTTCCCAGGAAGCATATTGGATGAACAATTTCTTCGATCTAATAGAGTTATACATATATTCCTAACTGTACTAAACTAGTGAATACGCGGGAGGAAAGCATCCGCGCAAGGTGGACGCGTTCATCTGAAGATATTTAGCGCAATACATATGTCGTTACGAATGGCACACATAGTTGTGGTGCGACTCATCATCTTTACATGACTGTCATATGACGTCGCGATTATTATGAGAAGGCAAATACCGAGCACACATTCGTATATTAGTAGAAATGAAAGCTACAGAATGTTTATTTAGTTGATCGATTATGAATAAAACCATTATAGGAGACGTATTATCGCTAACTTCAATATTATACATATGAAAAAGTGAATATAAACATTCGTAAATGTATTCTTAAATTATAGCCATGAGCAACCTAAGGCTTGTTAATTGGATGACATTCCTTGAGAAGAATCTTATCTTAACGCTGCCATGAAATTTTCGGCATAATATTTCGGTGTGCTGATAAAAAACAAAACTTAGGATGAGTGTTTACATAACTTGATACCTTGTTGGCTACAAAGTAACTATGCTCCAGCGCCAAGCATTGCGTCTACTTCAAGCTGATTTCCTGGTGAATATTGGTTGCGGTTTCTTCAGATATTCTTAAATCGTGTCTAGTCAATCTGCCGTACTTTGTTCGTATCAAAACATTCCCTTCTTCGTACACTTGATACAACTCGTGATTGATGCGTCTGCGCCAAACACCATTTCCTTGTTTCACTCTGAGAGTTGTCCACAGAATCCATTAGAAATCCATAAGAATTAGCGTCTTATTTAGAGTGAATTTCGTTTGCGTTTGCAAGTTACGGGACCTAAGCTTGTTACGCGATCCGTAAAAGGTCCTATTCGCATCTGCAATACGCCTTTTCATTTCGCGGGAAATGTTAGTGTGACAAGTGTTCCAAAATTTACTAACACACTTGAAACACATTCCTATCAATCATTACCTCAGTCAGCACAAACACCACTAGACCTGCCACTGTTTTTACCCGCAAACATGTACGTACAGCTTCCGTTCGATAACTGGGCTTTGACGACAGTCCAGTAAGCGAGCACCGCTCGTTAATATCCTCTATAAGAATAAACCAAAAAATCTCTTTACCAAGTCCTAGTGGTATCTCTGGAAGAACCCCTGGAGGAATCTCTTGAGAAATTCCAAGGGAAATTCCTGGACGAATCCCTGAAGGAGGAATCCTGGAGGAATTCCTAATAAAATGCCTGGAGGAAATGCATGAAGCAATCCCTGGAGGAATGCCTGCAGGAATTTCTAGAGGAATGCCTAGAGAAGTCTCAGGAACCCTACACACTAAAATCATCTCGGTATTTTTCCCAACGTTTTACTGAGTTTTCAACAGCAGATTTGACTCGGTACGCTCGGTTGTTTGTTTTGCTGATAGGGAATCGCGCCACTTGGGCGGTGGCTTCTATATTCGTCTGGTTTCCACTATAACTCAGTCAAATTTGAACCAATTGACACAACTTTTGGAATGTGGTGAGATAGGTATAGTATCTACCCGTGTACAACATTTCAAGTCAATTGGTTCAAAATTGACTGAGTTATAGTGGAAAACAGACGAATATAGAAGCCACCGCCCAAGTGACGCGATACCCTAATTTGTAAATGAGTTACCGAGCTCAGCTAATTAACTGCCAAAAGTTACTGATGAATGGTAAATATCGTTACTGGTGAACGGTAAATACGATGACCGAGTATACCGAGATAAATCTGCTGTTGAAAACTCAGTAAAAAGATGAAAGAAATACTGAATTCAGTGAAAAAATTACTGAGCTAGAACATCAGAATGTGTGTAGACGAAATTCCTGGAAGAAAAAATCCTGAAGCAATCTCTGGAAAACAATCCTGGAAGAATTCTTAGAGAAATTCCTAGAAGAATTCTTGAAGGAATCCTTGGAGGATTTCTGGGAAAATTCCCGGAGAAATTGCTGTAGGAATTTCTGAAGAAATTGCTGTGGGAATTTCTGAAGAAATTCCTAGAAGAATTCATGAATCAATGCCTGGAGGAATGGACAAAATGTATGGGATAACTTCTGGAGGAATTCATAGAGACATCCCTGGAGGAATTTCTGGCAGAGAAAATCCTGGAAGAATTTCTGAAGGTTTAAAGAGGTGAATACCAGCGTCTGGCTGAGAGCCTCTTTAATAAATCCAAAATAAAAAGGAATCCCTGTAGGATTCCTGGAGAAATTGCTGCAGGAATTTCTGAATCAATCCCTTTAGGAAATCCTTCAAAAATTTATTTCCTTCCTGATGGAAGAATTACTAAAGGAATCCTTGGAAGATTTCTGGGGAAATTCCTGGAAAAATTGCTGTGGGAATTTCTGAAGGAATTCCTGAACTAATTCAGCACTGTACTACGATCGATGCTGAGTACAATGTTAAACAGTAAATTTCATAGTGCATCACCCTTCTTCAATACATTTAGGTAAGGTCACAAATGAGATAGATACTGTCTGCGATCCGAATATGTGGTATTGATCCATCCACCGTTTCGCTTATCAACTTAATTGGTTTCACCGGAAAACCATGTTCTGATATTATCTGCCAAAGCTCATTTCTTTAACTTAATCGTACGCTGCTTTAAAATCAATGAAAATGTGATGAATATGCAAGTTTTACTCCCGAAATTCACCTAGAATCATTCTCAAGTTAATCATCTTATTCGTCGTTGACCGGCCCTCGCGCTGTTATTCGCCGACGAAGGTATCAATCCAAGTCTCAATCTGTTAAACAGAACACACGACAGCGTCTAGTCAGTGCCATTTCTTATAGATTGGGTATATCAAGCCCAACCAATTGATTGATGGGCCAATCTCCATCGTCCTATACCTACCTTTAGAAGAATCTGATAGAATGATTGATGTAGCTGCTCGCTTCCGCGCTTAAGGAGTTCAACCGGGATCCTTACCTTCCTAACAACCTTGCTGTTTTTTAGCTCCGGTCTTCCTAACGTCATCCAGTGTTAGTGTTACCACTGCTTGGTCGTCATCAGCTATTTGAATCCTGCTCCTGGGGTGTGTAGTGTCTACCTAATGGTTGTTCGCATAGGATATCTACCTACATGAAATACTATGCATTACAGTACCTAAATATCTAGGTATGATTCATTATGCCTACCTAAGGTAGTATAAATACGGGTGGTCATAGTACCACACAACAGAGACTGCATAAGCCTTGGACTGTCAACATCTTTATTATTATTCTTAATTTGAAGGATATAAAAGTGGCGACGAGGATCAAGGAACGTGTAATTTCTTTTGAGTTACCGTCGTTGGGGGTGAGAATGGGTCAAAAAAGGATACTCAAAAATTGTTTGTTAAATAACAAATGCAATTGAAGTCGGAATAACTTTTTATTTGGTATGTATACTCTTCTATGTGGTATTGATAGTTTAGCAAGAAAGTATTACATTATATGAATTGGTTACTAAACTACAAATGTTTGAAAATTGACCCAATCTCACCCCTTAGAGGGGGTGAGAATGGGTCAAAGTATTCGAAATCGCCTATCTATGAACATAAGTTAATTTTATTGATCATATCTAGTAAGTCTACTTAAAAAACAATATAACCATGACTTAAACAACTTTTGTAATTTTAAAAGATGATGAATCCACCCAAAAGGGCTAATACAACCGAAAAAAATGTTGAAATTTGATAAAATAACTTTTGTATGTTGTATCGCCATTTTTAGCCACCATAATCATTCTCATTTAAAGTTTCAACCTCCATAAGAGGAGGGGGATTACAATGAGGAAGGGACGCATTGAAAGATTGCATGAGAAATGTTTAACCAAACCAAAATTTGACGTTCATTCACTTTCCGACATTGTACTATGTCACCGGTTTTATAGCCCCTGTATTTCCTAAATCCCACTACTGTCTGGTAGTTTCAGGATATTTCCTTAAAATTTCAAAAATGAGTGGAGAAGAAGAACGTTTTTAAGTCTATTTTGTGAGCTTACGATATTGCAGTACACTAAACTTTAGTTGATGATTAGAGGAGCTGTCCATGTCCATGTGTGTTGTTATAAATGATATTAGGCACTAAACTTATGAACACACTCGCTTGACACTTCTGCGATATTTTTTTTTTTTTTATCTGTATTAACGAGATTTTCAGCCCTAGGCTAGTTCATCTCGGGACCCACGCTTTACTTCCCTTCCGAAGGAAGAACTCACATTTTTGCGAGTTTGTCGGGAGTGGGATTCGATCCCAGGTCCTCGGCGTGATAGTCAAGTGTTCTAACCATCACACCAGGTCCGCTCCACTTCTGCGATATATTTTCGAAAAAAAAAAGAACTTTTATGAAGATACGGTAAACATGGCACCACTCTAACATCAAATGGGGACTGGATAACAAGTTGAATTTTTAGTTAAGGTTATGTGCACTCGATAACTTGCTTGACCCAATCTCACCCCCATTTTTAATATTTAGACATAGGGTCGAAAATATTGCATTTTTATATAAAAAGTTAATTGACAGCCCACTTTTTTCGTTGCATCAACCGGGTAATACCTACAGCTAACTACTTATAAGAAAATTTATGGTTAGGTGCTTGTGTGAAACATTGCGAAGGAGAATTTTTTTCAGAGTGATTTACTAGTAGTTTCATCATATAAGTTTAGCCACAATTTGAACAAAAAACGATTATTGCTAAGCATCTTTTTCTGCATCATGACGTGTAAAAACATCTCCTCTTTAAAATAATATAAAGTTTTCAATATAAATTAGCCATAGTTGATGAGCAATTTCAAATTTTATGTTTTTCTCCGTTTTGACCCAATCTCACCCCCCAGACCCATTGTCACCCCCATCGACGGTATTCCGAAATTATTTCCTTTTGGTTTTCAGGTTGTTGTAATAACAAATTGTTATTTTTGTGGAGAACGAAATTGTTCTTTTATGGTAGAATTGCCATTATGTTGTGAACAAAATGTTCTTTTTGGCCGATGTTGCATTGACGAAATTGTCTTTTTGTTTTGGTAATAACGAAATGTTATTTTTTATGGTGAACGAAATTGTTCTTTTGTGGCGGAATTGTCATATGTTATGTTTTGGTGAATGGATTTGTGTTATTTGTAATTTTTTGGTAAAATGGCCGATGTTGGGATAGCGAAATCGTCTTTTTGTTTTTGTAGTTTTGTTAGCGAACAGATATGTCTACCAAATAACTCGCTTCATCTGCTTCTCGATAACTATGAATCCAACTCCACGTCCCGCCTTATCGCCACCGCTGTAGAAGATGTGGTATTTGAATGAAGTGTTGGCGATGGCATCTGGGAATTGGGTTCTTTAGGGGTATCCGGATTATTTCATAATCGGATTCCCCGCCCCAAAATTAGTCTAAATCCAAAATTTCATATTGTTTGGAGTCCGGGATCTATTTTTAAAATGCATGTAAAGTTTGTATGGGGATTTTTTTTTGTTCGGGTCGAACTGTCATTTTATCGATTGAACTGTCATTCTATCCACGAAAATTAAAACTGTTTTGTTAATTTGAACATCAAAATAAAGGTATTGGAATCCAATAAAATCACGTAATACTCAGAAAAATGAGCTCTTTCGATTAGGCTATAGAAAATAACAATATTTTATTCATTAAACAACCCAATTCGCGTTTTCCAGTTTTGGACCAGCGTATTCTCTGGCTACCATCAAAAAAAACATCCCACTGAGTTTCACCAAAAATTTCTTCATGTTTCTCCAAATGTAATTGGGTTTTTAAATTTAGAAAAATGTATTGATTTTTTGATTTCATACGAAAGAGCACCTTTTTCTGTGCCACCATGATTTTTTTTTTCAGATTTTTAGATCTTTATTTTGATACCTAAAATCAATTTCAAAGAGACTTTTTTAAATCACCTTTTGACAGCAGGGCTACTGTTTGACAGCTCCGCCCAGTATAAAATACGACGAGGGGTGATTCGACAAATCGCTACCATACAAACTTCAGACTGATTTTGAAATAGGTTCTCGGGCACCAAAATTCGCGAAAATTTGGATTCCGGCTCAGTTTGGCATGCAGATTCAGAATATGGAATTATCTCAACACCGCTAAACAAGCCAATTCATATGCAAGAAAATTGCTCGAAAATTTCATCAGCAACTTTCTTCGGAAATTACTCCAAAATTTACCTCATGAATTTCCATTAAAAATAACTGCTACAAATAAAATATAGTGATTTTTAGAACTTGTTTAAAAGCTTCAGGTATTGCCTCTTGCAAACCTCTGGTTAAGTGCGCTTCAAGTTCTTAGGAATCTATCCTAACGACGCTGTCGATTATCGTAAGATGATGGTATAAACATTGAATTGTGATGATTACAAAAAGTAGTGTTTTAAAGTAATTCATGTTAATTTTATTCAGTGTGTTATAATAAATATCGTCAGTATAATAATGTTTGATTGGCAATAAAAGTAGTAGCATGACTGAAGCAACTTCCTATCATGATGATGGCGTTTGCGTTTCGCCACGGATCATAAAAAAATAATTAGACTGGGAATGATTCCCCGTCATCCCCTTTCTTTAAAAGGGCTGCAGAATTTTGTAGCATTCTAAAACCTAAACGCACATCGCAGAGTATACATACATAAGGAGATTTGAAGCAGGTGAAAACGGTGCTTTCTCGAAAACTTATCATATAAGACACGTATCCCTTTGGGGTCCTGCGAAACTCACTGCCCGCGTCGCATCCTCTCCACATACAGCTCGTACAGAACCTTGTTCCGATTGAAGTAGTGCGGATTTTCGTGTTCGGCCAGATCCGGGCAATACTCGCCCAGCGTTTCCCCATTGACGATCAACGCTTCCTGTACGGACCTGGGTCCACCACCGCCACCATTGCTGGGGGAACTCCCACCCGACGGTATGGAATGGCATGTGCTGCCAGAACTGTTGCTACTAGAGCTACACTGCTGAGCGAAATTCGACTGATGACCCTCCAGGATCGGCATATGCATACCCACGACAGCCGGATGGTGATGTTCCGTTGCGAATCCGACCCCTCCGTTGTTGTTCAGATGCAGATTGTTGATCCGCTTGGACAGGGGCATGAACTCGTTGACATCCTCCTCGCGGGATCGTTTCCTGTAAGCACAAGATTTGCGGGGTCAGCAGAACTGCTACGTCACTACTATGAGGCAAAACGTAAACAAAGACTCCGATGCATAGATCAGAATCGGAAATCACATACCTTGGATCGACAACGGCAGACATCCCGCAGTCAGCTGGGTGGGAGCGCTTCAATCGAATTTAATTATACTGAAATTGATTCGTTCTTCATCGAGGATTTGTTAGATGTGTTTTAGAACGATACAATGATAAGGAAACTTTTTGATTGCGGAATGAAACGCGATGTGCGTCTAATTTAACTTTGGTAGAAAACTAAGCACCCGAAGCACAAGAAAACAACACTGCGAACGATTTTTTTTGTTGACATTCTAGGCTGACATGTATTTAATTCTTTAGATTTTTTTACTGTGCTAAGCTATGTTTGAGTGACCGTGAGTTCTCGATAGATAAAATGGACAGTGGAAGATTATAATATGAAACACGGCCAAATATAAAATGGTGTTGTGGCCTGAGATTCGCGACATGCACACGCGAAGTTGCAGATTTGAAAAAAAAACTTCAATCCATTGTTTGTACAATCAAGTCAATAGGACGCAGTAAAGTACTTGATTTGTAGTATTGAGCTGAATGTTTGTATTTATGGTGGGAAGGCAAATTCTCCGTTTCTGCTATAAAATGATGCAAAAAGCGTGATGCCTTGCCTAATTTGATGCTGTTTGAGCAAAATTTTGGGAAACTGTGTTGTTGACGAGACAAGAAATAGAAAAACAACAACAAAAGACGCCAACACCGTTTTCAGCCAGAGACACACCGAGCATGCACCTGTGGATACGAAGAACATTGGTCGGGCCAGCTCTTTTTTTCTCTTGAACTTATGACACACATGTGATACAAGAATCACTATACACGCTCGCGTCAGAATACCCATTTTTTCATTGCTATCTCTGTCGCTCTTCAAGAGGCTCCATTTAAAAATACCCATTTATAAGTTGAGCCGCCCAACTTCAAAATGGGTATTTTTAAATGGAGCCTCTTGAAGAGCGACAGAGATAGCAATTAAAAAATGGGTATTCTGCCAGGAGCGTGTACAATTGCGCCTGAAATGAGTGCCATACCATAGACAGATTTCAAGACCTCGATGTACCCAAGAAAACGATCAAATTTTGTTTGTCCAGTCCGGTACCCAAATAATATTCATAACCGTGTATTTTTTTCCACAAAATTGCATTTTGTGTAAATTTTATTTAGCGTGTTACACTGATCTGACAGCTCTGACACTGCCTGGCTTACGAGTTAAGCCGAGATGAAGAAATCGGCCCTAAGGGACTAAACATAATTTACGTAAAGTGGGTACCGAGGATTGATCACAATCTGCGAACTTGACTGCGGAAAAAATCGCGACCATGACGCCGCTGGTCATACTGAAAATTCTCTCAGTTCAAGTCAGTATTGTTATAATTTTCTTGACATTGCGTACCGTTGTACAGGAATCACACTCGTATCACATGTCTGTCCGTGGTATTACTCCTTCTTCTAAACATGTAAAGAAAGCTCGGAATGCGACAAGCTGCCTCCTCTTTCATTTCTCTCCATTTCGTCCATGTTTAGGCGAGTGTTATAACCGTATAAAGAAGTTAAAAGACGTTCTTTCGTGACGCACAAGTGAACCGTGCAAGTTGGTAGTCATCATAAAACTAACTCATCTTTATTGATGTATATAATTCACTCAGTGCTCTTAATGCTATGTTCTGAGGACCCTCTCAGTGGGTTTCATCATTATACCGATGCTGTCTTGCTATAACAACTCCTTCCCCCTTAATTTGATAGAATATACAAAAATCTAAAACATGCTTATTTAATGAATATCTTTGGTATGTTTGAAACTTTTACAACATTAACATCAGAACGCTCAATGACCATTAACACCATCATAAATCAAAAGCGAATGTTTAACACGAGCACTGATTACTGTCGATTACTGTCAACACCGACCTGTTATATGTTACTTTTTTCCGTTGAGAAGCACTGCTGGGGTATCCAAACATACAAATCTTAGTCCGATGAAACACAGCACAACCGCAGTTAGTTATCGACTCTGCACACGACTGCACTACATCCTCCTCCAAATATGTAAACAATTAAGCCAACAATGAAAATCTTCGATGTACGTACATGCTTCTCTACAGCTTAGAACGTTCTTTTTCCTGCGTAAGCTGGTCGTGAAGTCATCAACTAAAAAAAGGTCGATTAATTGTAGCTCCATTGAAAAACTGATCTTGTTAGGCAGCGGCAACAGATGGAACAATCCAGCAATCATGAAAAAAACAAGAGCCCAATTGGGCTGATAAAAAATGCACTTTTGTTTATTACTTTCGGCGAGGTTCACTTGCTCCACCACGGGTAATGTCAAGACATCTATGAAATTTGTATCGCTTTGTGTGTGTGCTGTGGATAAAATAAAAATGGTCTTCAAAATTTTCCAAGCATATTCACAAATAAAAGCTGGAAAACAAAATGCCTTCTGTTCTGCTCTAACAATAAAAAAAGAGAATAAAACAATATCTTTGCTGATAATAAAAACTTCTCTTTTACAAAAAAGTAAACTGGTAAGCGCCTAAATAGGATAAAAAGCAATACTTTGCACCATGCTACACCAAAAAAAAACAAATCGCACTTCTGGCATTTTTATGCACTATTGTGCAGAAAAGGTCAGCAAAAAATCTGAACAACGTTCACTAAAACACTGACAAAACTACAAAATATTACGATAAAACCAGAGAGATACGAGAAAACTGGATAAAATATACAATTGTTGAAAAGAAAACAGATAAACAGAATTTACTGGCACACCAACCAAAAAAAAAACGCCCACACACATTTCACTCCAAAACTACATAACTATCGGCGGCTGAGAATTCACAGCAGACACATATTTAGCACGCATGTCGCCAAATGGAATTTGCACCAAAAAATTCACGCCAACGCCAAGTAACAAATACCAGCGGTCGTGAAAGGCACAGCACAAATTCCAACATTTCACCTCGTCGACACTATTATAACCGTATAAAGAAGTTAAAAGTGACGCACAAGTGAACCGTGCAAGTTGGTAGTCATCATAAAACTAACTCATCTTTATTGATGTATATAATTCACTCAGTGCTCTTAATGCTATGTTCTGAGAACCCTCTCAGTGGGTTTCATCATTATACCGATGTTGTCTTGCTATAACAGCGAGTAAGAAAAAAAGAAAATGCTTGCTCTACCAATGACGGAGAAGAAACTATTCTCACGAAAAGTTTCATCGCTCGGAGCGGGAATCCAAACCTCGCCCCATAGCATGGTGCGATTAGAAACTTGGTGACCCTAATGCCTGGTTTACATTGTTCAACCAAAACGAGCATTTCACTTTAAAACTCCTCAAAAAATTTCATTCGAAATAATGATGTGTTTAGACTTAGCAAACGACTCGATCGGGAACTTGAATGCTCTTGAATAAATATTTCCCAGATGAAGCAAGTGTTTACATTGTTCAAGTCGTGCGGTACGTTATCAAACTGAATTGAATTCAGCTCATTTGACAGACAACTTGAATTAAACGCACTTGAATCGCGGATTCAGACGGGCAAGTGAGATGATTTCTTTTGACTTAAACGAAAAAGTTCAACATGTTTAACTTTCGTTCAAGTCAAATCAGTTGCTCAACTGAGATAAACGGTGGAGTTTATACCCCGGACAGACATGTGATACGAGTATGATTCCTGTACAACGGAACGCAGTGTCAAGAAAATTCTAACAAGACTGACTTGAACTGAGAGAATTTTCAGTATGGCACTCATTTCAAGCGCAATTGGGTTTTTAAAGTAAGAAAAATGTAATGATTTTTTTATTTTATACGAAAGAGCACATTTTTCTGAACCACCATGATTTTTTTCGGATTTTTAGAACTTCATTTTGGTACCTAAAATCGCTTCCGAAGAGATTTTTCGAAATCACCTTTTGACAACTGGCCAACTGTTTGACAGCTCCGCCCAGTACAAAATGCAACGAGGGGTGATACGACAAATCGCTCCCATACAAACTTCAAACTGATTTTTAAATAGGTTCCCGGGCACCAAAATTCATGAAAATTTGGATTTCGGCTCAGTTTTGCATGCAGATTCTGAATATGGAATTATCTCAACACCGCTAAAGAAGCCAATAGGACAGATCGGTGAAGTACTAGATTTGAAGTAATGAGCTGAATTTTAGTATGGTGAGAAGGTCAATTATCCATTTCTGCAATGAAATGGTGCAAAAAGCGTGGGTATTATGATTTCTTGCCTAATTTGATGCTGTTTGAGCAAAACTTTGAGCAACAGTGTTGTTGTTTTCTCAATTTCTTGCAGCATAAACAAAATAGTTATCCAAAGTTTTGCTCAAACAGCATAATATTAGGCAAGGAATCATAATACCCACGCTTTTTGTACCATTTCATAGCAGAAACAGAGAACTGACCTTCTCACCATACTAAAATTCAGCTCATTACTACAAATCTAGTACTACAGCGAACGTGCCCTATTGTACAGTGATTCTTGAATCACATGTGTGTCATAAGTATTACACGTTCAATTCGCATTCAATTGGGCATTTACAATTAACTTGAATCAAGCCACTTGCTCCATGTGGCTCCCGCACGGCTACGAGGCTCCTCAAAATGTATTGCATTGTTTCGTGCGAAGTTTCGTGAGAATTTTTGAGGAGCGGTAAATAATGATTTTCCAATTTTTTTCCGTGCTCTGGAACTCAAACTTTGAGTGTCATCCAATGATTGGGCACCAGCGGACGATACAGCGTGCTCACAGCACTGTTCGCATCCCTTCAACACTGTGGCTGAAAATACTAAACAAAGTTACAAAACCATTCGAGACTGCGTTCAGCCAAGCGGCAACAGTGTGTTCGTGACGCGCAATTCAACCGCTCGATGAGAGCCCGTAGTTTACCTTTCTACCGTCGGTCGACCGCGACGACGGACGTCGGAGTCGGACGTCCCAAACGGAGCACTCATTTCGCTGTCTCTCTACTCGGCTTGTCAAAAAGTTTCTGCTGTGCGCTCTCTCGGGACGTTTCGATGTAGCATATTTCGCGAAATTTTACTATATTTTGTGTGTTATTCTTGGAAATGTTATGTGATTAGTGGTCTACGGCGTACGTTCCGCCGAAAGAATTCCGAAAATCGTGGAAAATGAAGTGTTAAACGGTGGAAAAAGTAGTTTTAAATGCACGAAAATAATGACCCTAATTTTGGGGGAAATTTGTTTTGCGGAGAAAAAGGCCAGGCAGCAGCGAAGAGTAATAAAGGGTGAATGTGTAGTTTCAGCGTTCGGGCTTATTCCGTTGATTCTAGTGCGTGAATGATACAAAAGCAAAACTGTATTGCTAGTGGCGAGGATAAATTTTCGTTTAATAAAAGAAGCAAAGAAAGTGACCAGTGTGCCGTTATCATAACAGTGCCAGTGCGAACGTCACTGTGGACCCGGACAGCGCAATTAAATATTGGCCTACCTATAAAGCTCCGCGCGATAGTGGCGAGAAAAGCAGGTAAGTTGAGTTTTAATTTTTTTTTTAGCCGAAGCGATCGCGCCAATAACTATTGAAACGAAGCATTGATGGCCAGTATTTTTTTCTGATGATAAAAGTTCTTTGAACCAGCGTTGGTACTTATCTTAAAATTGCTTATACATTCACAGAACAAGTGTGTTTAGATTCTTCCTTAACCTGGTTTATAGCATGTAGGTATGCTGACAAGCTATCGTCGTAATGAATAAACATACAAATCCGATACATATATACGATTGACAATTTTGAAGGCGTATGACTCACTTAGATGGCTGTGCAAACACATGTTTAAGACTTTTGATATGCATGGACAAAAATACTGCGTTTATCCTTCCTCAAGAGTTCAAAGTAAAATGACTAGAACATCATCCGGGACAATTTGTATAGAATTTAGATTTTTTTTCTTGCAACGTATAACGTTAAAACGATGTGATTAATCTTTTGAGATGATGTGCAGATTTTAACACGGATCTTGATTGAGGGGATTAGAAACAAAGGGGTGTAATTACAAAAAAAAAAACACTTTAATTTGTAACTTGTTGTTTTATTGTAAACGAAACGATTTGTAATTTGTTGTTTTATTGTAAACGATGAGAAAATGAGGTTTAAAGTTTTTCACCAATTTTGTCCGATTTATTGTAATTATTATCGTAAAAAACAAGCAAAAAAAAGTTCCTGAAAGCTAGAAATCTGAAAGATTTGATGATGTGGTTAGCTCAAAATCGATAAAATGGTCTCTTACACCCTTTACATTTTGGTCCCTCAGTTGTATTCCTGATGAGATTTTATAGGATTGTTTGTTTTTAAACAGGATCATCTTTAGATAGTTATAGTTATAGTTTATGACAAATTCTTCTTTAAATGTCGACAAAATCCAGTCGAACCTTCTGGAAAATTGACTCTTTCTGGGTTAGCGGATACCATCTTCGAAACGTTAAATGTTTCCCCCGCTATAAGAAGTTTGATAAACATGGCACTTACTTTTGTGAGACCTCTTTATAAGCTAAGGGATGAAAGTCTCTATAATAAAGACAAATCAATCAATCAATCAATGAGACCTCCTCTGAAGCAACTGGCTTCAAAATGACCTATTTTTTAATCTTTCATATCTTTCGACCATTAATTTGTCCATTGAGGTCGGAGATATCATTGAAGTCATACAGTGGAATTGAAGAAGCCTAACAAGAAATATGGATGCGTTCCAATTTTTTGTCCAGAATACACGCTGTGACATATTTAGTGAAACATGGTTAACTTCGGATAAACATGTCTACTTCTTCTTCTTCTTTATGGCTCTACGTCGCCACTGGGACTTGGCCTGCCTCGCTTCAACTTAGTGTTCTTTGAGCACTACTTCTTCTTCTTCTTCTTTATAGCTCTACGTCCGCACTGGGACTTGGCCTGCCTCGCTTCAATTTAGTATTCTTTGAGCACTTCCACAGTTATTAATTGGAGGGCTTTATTTGGATGCCATGCCCAGGGAGTCGAGAAAATTTTCCCGACCGAAACGGGAATCGAACCCGTCGTCTCCGGATTGGCGATCCATAGCCTTAATCACTAGACTAACTGACGACCAAAAACAAAAGATGTCTCCTTCCACGGTTTTAATAGTATTTGTTGTGATCTAGGGGATGGATATGGAGGAGCGATCTTGAGGATCAATTCAAATAATTCCATTCCTTTTATAGAATTGATTACCCCCTATGAACGACACTGAAATAGTTGCATTTCATGTTAGTATATTAGGTAAAAGCTTCAGCATAGCCAGTGTGTACATACCGCACAGCGCTAGCGTATCTCGGTGAGTTCTTGCGGTAATATGCTGTGCTATTCCAGCGCCTTGGCTGATCGTAGGAGATTTCAATGCACACGGAACAGCCTGGAGGTCTCCAAAGGACGACAATTGCGCAACCCTGATGACCTCTGCGACTATTTTAATTTGGCAACCGGGAAACCAACGCGAAATAAACCTCCAGATCCTTCAAGTATGTTAGACCTTTCAATATGTTCGAATTCACTATCATTGAATTGAATTTGATCTACCGATCAAAATTTCCCAATGATTCGTTTCAAACTTGCCAGATCGACGTCGCGTATGACCTCACGAAGCATATTGACTGGGGTAAATATGCTGAGTTGGTCTCCGAAGGCGAGCAGTCGGTTGACGTTCTTTCACCACATGACAGGAAGAATATCAATTCTTGTCCGGGTTAATCGTCGACAGTGCTCTTCAAGCGCAGCGTAGATTAGTTCCGAGAACTTGAATACGGCGAAGATCCCCCCACTATGGTGGGATTTATTTATTTATTTATTTATTTATTTATTTATTTATTTATAAGTTCTTATCAACAGACAAGTATTGTCCCAATGATGGTATTAAAAAAACAAAACTAACAAAAAGTAAAACTAATGTAGAAATACACAAACAAACATTATTTAAAATTAGGTTCTACGTTCTAAGAAGAAACTTGAAAAGCGTTGGCGTAAAGTCTGTCGATTAATGTGGTAGTCGAACAGAGAGGATACTTGGTTGAATAACCTATGCATACCCACAATCCCGTCGTTCGAGCTGTAGTCCGATCGACGGAATGGTATTCTGAGCGTACTGTTGTTCCGTAGCGCCCGTACGTAAAGACCGATCTGCTCAAGGATAGCGCTGCAGTAAATTCGGCCTTGCAACAAATCTGTCACGAGCAGTGCTCTTGACGTATCTCTGCGAATTCGAAGCGGTTACAGATTAATCAGTCGGCAGCGGCTATCGTAGCTTGGCAGACGCAAAGGGTTTAGCCAAGGTAACCTACGCATATCGTAGGAAGCGTCTGTAGTAAATATTGTAGGAATATTTACTACAGCGTCGATGAAGTATGTACCGGAGTTTAAAACATGTCGAGCGCGCTGCTCACAGGAGAACTACGAGCGGTATTCCTCTATTCACATTATATTCAAGAATCTCGTAAAGGACAAGAAACGTGGTTATTGGAGCAATTTTGTCAACGGTTTATCGCGGGAGAAGTCTCGTGGTGGACTCTCTGGACAGTCGGAAGGAAAATGCACAACGCGGTTAATGAGGATCGAGAAAGCTAGCCTGGATGGAATACGATGGACTCACCCTTTTCGATGCTAGAATTCTCACTCGCGCTTCTGTCATGAAACAACACTGCCTCAGGAATGGACAGAATAAAGTTCAACTTGCTCAAAAGTCTCCCAGACGTCATGAAGAGGCGCTTGTTGAATTTATTCAATCTATTCTGGAAGAGCAACACTGTTCCGGATGAATGGAGACGAGTGAGGGTTATAGCCATCCAAAAGCTCGGAAAACCCGTGTCGGATCACATCTCGTACCGTCCTTTTGCGATGTTACGCTTACGGAAGCTACTAGAGAAGATGATTCTCTACCGGCTCGATACATGGGTTGAATCGAACAGCTTTCTTTCAGATACTCAATTCGGTTTACGCAGAGGCAAGGGAACGAGCGATTTTCTGGCGCTGCTTTCTACAGAAAATCAACTGGCCTACGCACAAAAAGAGCAAATGGGCTCAGTGTTTTTGAATATTAAGAGGGCGTTTGATGCAGTTTGCGTTAATGTCCTTTCAGACAAACTCCACAAGTGTGGGCTTGCTCCGATTTTAAACAACTATTTGTGCAATTTGTTATCCGAGAAGGACATGTTTTTCCTCAGCAACTCATTCGTTAAAGTTACATGGGTCTCCCCCAGGGTTCATGTTTAAGCCCCCTTCTTTACAGCTTTTACGTCAGAGACATCAACGAACGTCTCGTGGAAAATTGCTCGCTACGACAGCTTACGGACGACGCCGTGATCTCTATCACCGAACGAGAGGCGGAAGGTCTGCATGGAACACTGCAAGATACCTTAGACAATATGTCTGCTTGGGCTGTAAAGCTGGGTATCGAATTCTCTCCGGAGAAAACTGAGTTAGTTGTCGATTCTAGGAAGCGTGATCCATCAGATCTACAGCTTCAATTTTTGGGTAAGGAACTCACTCAAAGTCTTTCACATATATATCTTAGAGTTTGATTCATCTTTAAAGGCAAAGCACATTTATTATCTGTATCAGAAGTGTGAACAACGAATCAACTTCATGCGTACACTCACCGGAACATGGTGTAGAGCCCATCCGGAAGATCTGGTAAAGCTTTATCGGACAACGATACTGTCGGTTCTCGAATATGGTTGCTTTTGCTTCCAGTCCGCCGCGAAAACGCACATCCTGAAGCTAAAGCGTATCCAGTATCGTTGTCTTCGGATCGTGTCAGGCTGCATGAACTCGATGCTCACAACGAGGTTAAAGTTCCTTATTTGCTATGCGTTGCTAAATCCATTGGTAATTGGAAACTTTGAAAAGTTGTTGTTCGATCAACTTTTCAAAGTTTCCAATTCATCAATCAATGTTTATGACGGTGTACTACTCGTACATGACTCTGGAGAGTCCAAAACTTCCAAGACTTCTCCAATTTATTTGTTGTTTATTTGTTGTGTGTCCATCAACAGGCAGCAACCTGCCCCAATGATGTTTGGTGTTAAAATTATATACATAATACAAAGAGAAATATGCTAGCAAACGAAACAAAAGACATGTCAAAAGGTAAAATACAAGCTTAAATTCTAACACAGACGTAGTCAATAGTTTCTACTGTTAAAAAACGAAGAGAATCTCCGGCGAAGAGTTTCCCGGGCCAGATGGAAATCGAAGATTGATGCGACTCTGTTGAAAATCCGTTGCAACCCGTGGATAGCGCCGTGCATCGCATAATTAGATCTTCGTAGAGGCAATCTTAGTGAAATGCTATTGCGAAGTGCACGTGGCTGAACGTTCAAATGTATTTGTTCCAGGATTGTCCCACAGTCTATACGTCCTTGTAGCGTGTCTGCAATCATCAGTGCTCTGGTCGTTTCTCTACGGTTACGGAGTAACTCGAGATCGATTAAACGACAGCGGTTTTTGTAGCTCGGTAAACGAATCGGATCCCTCCAAGGCAACTTTCGAAGCGCGAAACGGAGAAAGCGACGTTGGACAGATTCAATTCTTTCGGAACCGTTGCAGTAAGCCGGGCTCCAGACTGCAGAACAGTATTCAAGAATGGAGCGCACTAGGGAGCAGTAAAGAGACTTCAGGCAATGGATGTCGGAAAAATTCTTCGCTACTCTGAAGATAAATCCCAGAGCTCTGGAAGCTTTGTTGACCGTATACGATACATGCTGGTGGTATGTCAACTGGGAGTCCAGTATAACGCCTAGATCTTTGATATGGTTTACTCGCTCGATAGTGACGCCAAGCATGCTGTAGTCGAAGAGAACCGGCTTCTTTCGTCGAGAAAACGTGATGACGGAGCATTTCGTAGGATTGACAGTCATTCGGTTCAACAAGCACCAGTTAGTGAAAAGTTCAATCTGCAGCTGAAGAAATTGACAGTCGGCAAGGGTGTGAATCTTGAGGAACATTTTGAGGTCGTCGGCATACGATAATCGGGGTCCTTCAATGATAAGATGGACATCGTTGAAATACAGTAGGAAGATCACCGGTCCCAGGTGGCTTCCTTGAGGAACACCGGAAGAAGCGTGAAAACGTTCTGATCTGAAATCTCCTATGGATACCATCAGTTGACGATTGGAGAGATACGACCGGAACCAGCGCAAGATATTACCACTGAGGCCGAATCTGTCGAGTTTAGCGATAGCAATGTCGTGGTCCAGCTTGTCGAAAGCAGCAGATAGGTCTGTGTAGATGACATCGGTCTGCACGTGTTCATTCATACTTTCGATGATATACGATGTGAGGCACAATAAATTGGTGGTGGTAGAGCGGCCGGCCAAAAAGCCATGTTGATCGGGGCAGAGGTGTTGCTTGCAGTGCGAGATGACAGGCTCCATAACGACCAACTCAAACAGCTTTGAAATAGAGCTCAGAGCCGCGATTCCTCGGTAGTTGTTCACATCGCGTTTGCTTCCCTTTTTGTGTACTGGAAACATGAATGCAATTTTCCAGCAGGAAGGGAAAATGCCACTAGAAATCGACATTTCGAATAAACGGTGGAGTGGTGCTAGCAGGTGGGAGATGTGCTCTTTCAGGAACACGGAAGGAATACCATCCGGCCCTGGGTTGAAAGACGACTTCAATTTGGAAGCAGCTCTAGCAATCGCATCAGCTCGAATGTCCAAACCACTCATCGTTTGACCGGAAAGAGGAACATTGCTGGCTGCACGTCTAACTTGGGCGTCGGTAATGATTTCGTTGTTGTACACGCTTGCAAATTTATCGGCAAACAGTAGACAAATTTCCGGAGTAGAAGAAGCAGTTATCCCATTCAACTCCATCGAGGAAGGAAGGCCAGATTCCTTACGTTGTTCGTTGACGTATTTCCAAAAAGACTTAGGCTTGCGTTTGAGTTTGAGTTCTATACTTCGCTGGTACCGAGAGAAACAATGTCGGCTCAAGCTTTGATAAACGTTATTAATTCTTACGTAGTGATCCCTAAGACAAAGCGAACGATGCTTGGAAAATTTCCTCAGAGCCGCTCTTTTGATTGATTTCATTTTGCGTAATTCACTGGTTTGCCAGGGAGGCCGAGGATGTTCACTATGGATATTCTTAGGTACATGTCTGTCGATGACATATGCCAGGACATTTAGGAACGTTTGAGCGGCTTCATCCACATCGCTAGGGTCGAGAACAGTTTCCCAGTCAATACTTCTCAGCACATTAGAGATGCTGAGATGGTCGGCTTTTTGAAAGTTGTACGAAACGGTAACTGGGCGGGTCTTGAAATCAGAGCTGCAAGCTTCGACAGAGATGAGCAGTGGAGGATGATAACGGACGACTTTCACCAACGCGCAAGGTGCCTCCGAGATGATTGGCGCAGTGTCTCTGCAACTCACGAAACAAAGGTCCAGACTGCGGTAATTCTCGTTGACGACGGGATTGAATTGAGCCAGCGTTGCAGCACTGTAGCTGTCTAAAAGATTCGTCGCAGTTGCATGGAATGACGAGCGTTCGGGGTCGGGATAGAGAAATCCGTCGTGCGAGGGCTTCCATGAAATGTGCGGAAAGTTGTAGTCGCCCATAATGAGAATTTCATCAGATGTAGTTGCGGTCTCCATTACAGTATAGACAGATTTACAGTGTGCCTCGATGAGTTCGGCATCGTGTGCTCGGTTGGGGGCAATATACAATGAGCAAAGAAAAATGGTTCGATTCATCAATTTGACCGAAACCCAGACTTGCTCCAAGCAATTCCACATATCGTTGGCAAGAGCCTTCACTATTGCTTTTGATCTGACCATGAAGCAAGAAATCCGTGGAATCCCAGTTCAGCTCCGATCGGAGCACATTCCACGTATTTCCTAAGCGAAATGCGATCATTTCTGAGTGCTCTATCGAATTAAGCATATAATATCACCTTAGTTAGGGTACCTTCGCATTGCTCGATCTCAGGCAATGAGAAAACGGACTCGCTCGCTAAGGTGGGCGCTATGGAAGGCGATATTTATGACCGTCATATCGCCTTCAATGATTTTTTTTTCGATTGCTCATCAGCATGCCTTGATCACTGGTCAGTTGGCAACAAAAATGGGATGCAGGGGAAATGGGCAGGTTCATTCATTTATTTAGTTAACATCAAATTCATGGTAATACTGAATCAACAATTTGCCGCCATAATACTCGATTTGCAGCTGCAGCTCTCCAACGTCGGTCACGCCCAACACTCGCCAGATCACGCTCCACCTGGTCCGCCCATCGTGCTCTCTGCGCTCCACGCCTTCTTGTACCAACCGGATGGTTAGCAAACACCAACTTTGCAGGGTTGTTGTCCGGCATTCTTGCAACATGCCCTGCCCATCGTATCCTTCCGGCTTTGGCCACTTTCTGGATGCTGGGTTCGCCGTAAAGTGCAGCGAGCTCGTGGTTCATCCTTCTCCGCCACACACCATTCTCCTGCACGCCGCCGAAGATCGTCCTTAGCACCCGTCGCTCGAAAACTCCGAGTGCTTGCAGGTCCTCCTCGAGCATCGTCCATGTCTCGTGTCCGTAGAGAACCACCGGTCTTATTAACGTCTTGTACATGATACATTTGGTGCGGGGGTGAATCTTTTTTGACGGCAGTTTCTTCTGGAGCCCATAGTAGGCACGACTTCCACTGATGATGCGCCTTCGTATTTCACGGCTCACGTTATTGTCAGCCGTTAGCAAGGAACCGAGGTAGACGAATTCCTCTACCACCTCGAAAGTATCCCCGTCTATCGTAACATTGCTGCCAAGGCTTGTCCTGTCTCGCTCAGTCCCACCTACCAGCATGTACTTTGTCTTAGCCGCATTCACCACCAGTCCGACCTTTGCTGCTTCACGTTTCAGGCGGGTGTACTGTTCTGCCACCGTTCCAAATGTTCTAGCAATAATACCCATGTCATCCACAAAACAAACAAATTGGCTGGATTTCGTGAAGATCGTACCCCGGCTGTTGAGCCCGACTCGTCGCATAACACCTTCCAGGGCGATGTTGAATAGTAGGCAGGAAAGTCCATCACCTTGTCGTAGTCCCCGTCGAGATTCAAATGAACTGGATAGTTCACCCGAAATCCTTACGCTGTTCTGCACACCGTCCATCGTTGCACTTATCAGTCTAGTCAGCTTCCCGGGAAAGCTGTTCTCGTCCATAATTTTCCATAGCTCTGTGCGGTTGATACTGTCGTATGCCGCTTTGAAGTCGATGAACAGGTGGTGCGTTGGGACCTGGTATTCACGGCATTTCTGGAGGACTTGCCGTACGGTGAAGATCTGGTCCGTTGTCGACCGGCCGTCGATGAAACCGGCTTGGTAACTTCCCACGAACTCATTTACTTTAGGTGAGAGACGACGGAAGATGATCTGGGATAGCACTTTGTAGGCGGCATTCAAAATGGTGATCGCTCGAAAGTTCTCACACATTAACTTGTCGCCTTTCTTGTGGATGGGACAGATTATCCCTTCCTTCCAGTCCTCCGGTAGCTGTTCGGTTTCCCAGATCTTGACTACTAACTGGTGCAGACAGGTGGCCAACTTTTCCGGGCCCATCTTGATGAGTTCTGCTGCGATACCGTCCTTACCAGCCGCTTTGTTGTTTTTGAGCTGGTGGATGGCATCCTTAACTTCCCTCAGCGTGGGAGTTGGTTCGTTCCCGTCCTCTGCTGCACCAACATAGTCATTTCCTCCGCTGCCTTGGTCCTCCGTGCCTACATTCTCTTCGCCATTCAGGTGCTCATCGAAGTGCTGCTTCCACCTTTCGATCACTCACGTTTGTCCGTCAGGAGGCTCCCGTCCTTATCCCTGCAGATTTCGGCTTGCGGCACGTAGCCTTTGCGGGATGCGTTGAGCTTCTGATAGAACTTCCGTGTTTCCTGTGAACGGCACAGCAGTTCCATTTCCTCGCACTCCGCTTCTTCCAGGCGGCGCTTTTTCTCCCGGAAAAGACGGGTCTGCTGCTTCCGCTTCTGTCTGTATCGCTCCACATTCTGTCGGGTTCCAAGCTGCAGCATTACCGCCCGCGCTGCATCCTTCTCCTCCAGAACCGCTCTGCACTCCTCGTCGAACCAATCGTTTCGTCGACTCCGCTCTACGTACCCGATAGTGCTCTCGGCTGCGTTGTTGATGGCTGCTTTGACTGTACTCCAGCAGTCCTCTAGAGGGGCCACATCGAGCACACCCTCGTCCGGCAACGCTGCCTCGAGATTCTGCGCGTATGCGGTGGCGACATTCGGTTGATTCAGTCGCTCTAGATCGTACCGGGGCGGCCGCCGGTAATGTACGTTATTAATAACGGAGAGTTTTGGGCGCAATTTAACCATCACCAGGTAGTGATCAGAGCCGATATTAGCGCCACGATAGGTCCTGACGTCGATAATGTCGGAGAAGTGCCGTCCATCAATCAGAACGTGGTCGATTTGCGATTCCGTTTGTTGTGGTGATCTCCAGGTGTAACGATACGGGAGGCTGTGCTGGAAGAAGGTGCTACGAATGGCCATGTTCTTGGAGGCGGTGAAATCGATGAGGCGTAGGCCATTTTCGTTCGTCAGCTGGTGGGCGCTGAACTTTCCAATCGTCGGTCTGAATTCCTCCTCCTGGCCTACCTGAGCGTTTAGATCCCCTATGATGATCTTGACGTCGTGGTTTGGGCAGCGGTCGTACTCGCGTTCGAGCTGCGCGTAAAATGCGTCTTTGTCATCATCAGTGCTTCCGGAATGAGGGCTGTGCACGTTTATTACCCAAGTAACAATCAGCATGCCTTGAAGGTTTATTCATGTTTTATCCTGGTTTTATACAAGTATGTCAAAAAGCTAGTTGTTCTAAATTAGTTTTATGTGGTAGTTTTTTACTTTGAACCTTTGGCGTTCCATAAAACTATCATATAACTTCTGCTATAAACATCTTCAATTAAAGACTTGCAAGTAGTCATGAATTGGTTTTATCACTTATTATACACCATTTCAATAAAACTTGCATTTGCGGTTGTTGTCGGAGAGATTTTTTTTTGTAAACAAATACACAAAACTGTGAGGCAATGCATAAAACCAACAAAAGATTTCGTGGCCGTAACATAAACCAAAAAAATGCTGTGATAAAACCGCTAGTTCTATCATGAGCTCAGTTATGACTACCTCAGGAGGGTTAGCCCTATTGGAGGAATCATCAGGAACACAGAGTTTTATCAGAAAAATATGTCGCCTACCTGGGATAATTCATGTAAATACACAAAAATTATTACTCAATTTTATGATTTCACGTACAGCTTAAGATCAAATTAAACCATACAACACGATTCCGTCATTTTATTTTGTCAGAAAAATAACATAATGTCTTTTAAACTCCGCTGTATTGAAAAAACCTTTTTTGCACTCAATTCCACCGAGTAAATTAAATG